>NC_061511.1:144220063-144302665 GCF_022539505.1 Lolium rigidum | reverse complement strand
TACTGAACTCGTTTATGTTGCTCCCCACCCTACTAGGCTCTCCAGCATTTATTACTTGGTGTGGCGCTTCAAACAGTACCATGAGGATCACAATGTAGTCAGCATCGCACAAATATACGGTCTGGAGGCACTTTCCACAGCGCCTCGTACCCATGGCAGCGATGCGGTGGAATCAATGGTGTTTCAGCCACAATAGGTTTACAATAGATCCCCACAAGGTACATATGTACTATCTGCCTCGTGCAACGGCTCAAGACCACAGATACGATGACCATACAGAGATCAGTATCACGAGAAAGATCGAAATACATCCCGAGAATTACGGACGAGATACAAATTTGGACTAAGAGTCACAGAAGATAGCAGTGATGTGCTCACACCAGCACTTGGGACCGTGGCCGGAAGGGTAAGCACATCTTGACGCCAACAAGTCGCCGGTCTTCATACCTGCCCGGTTATATCCCGTAGAAGCAGCAATAAGTGCGAGGTTCGTGCCCAACAAGACTTCAAGACGTATAAGCATTCGTCAACCAGTCGTCCTGTGGCACTTGAGGCACGCAGGGGACTTAGAGGACGCAAGAGGAACGTCATAGGCAATATGGTGGGATTGTGCCGTGGCTACAGGCACTAAAAACCTATAGAGACACTCTACAACATTAGTCTATCGAGAAGGTAGAGAGCGCATGTTAACTAGCGGTTCTATACTCTGCAAACATAACAGCCGAGTCATCGTTCCCCCCCTCAAAAGTACTTACAAAAGGCACTCACGGTTATCAAGTTTTACACCATTGTGCTATTTAAGTTGTTCTATCTTACTACGCAAGTTATTAGTATTGAAACAACAGGTGTAAGTTGTCTATGGTCGGAGTCATACATGACTCCATAGTGCGTCCATAACACGCAGGCCGCGGCTCTCGATAAGATATAGCCTGCAGGGGGTGCCTCAATGTGCCCACACACGATCAACCCAAACGAAAGGAAGGATATCACGACACGCACTCTCCTTCACGACAACAATGTCCAGAAGCCAGACATACGTCTCAGGCGTATCGGTAATTTCTTGTGTTCCATGCCACATTATTGATGATATCTACATGTTTTGTGCACATTATATGTCATATTTATCGTTTTCAGAACTAACCTGTCGGCGAGATGCGAAGGACTGACCTAGTTCTCTTTACTGTTTTTGGTTCCGAAATCCTAGTAAGAAATATTCTACGGAATGGGACAAATCAGACCCATGCATCCTATTTTGCCTGGAAGCATCCAGAACACCTGAGAGCCGCGAGAGGGGGCAACGTACCACGGGACTCATGGCGCGGGCATGCGCGGCCTAGGTGTGGCCCAGCGCACCCTATGGTGCCGCCGCCTCGGACGCCTCGACGCCGCCTCTTCGCCTACTTAAAGCCTCCGTCGCGGAAACCCCACGATTGAAAAAAACCAATCAGGGAAAAACCTTCCGAGAGCCGCTCGCCATCGCGAAGCCAAGATCTGGGGACAGGAGTCTCTGTTACACGCACCTGGCGGGACGGGGAAGTGCCCGGAAGGCTCCTCCATCGACACCCATGCCATCTTCATCAGCGCTGCTGTCTCCCATGAGGAGGAGTAGTTCTCCATCGAGGCTCGGGGTCTGCTACGGTAGCTATGTGGTTCATCTCTCTCCTATGTACTTCAATACAATAATCTCATGAGCTGCCTTACATGATTGAGATTCATATGATGATGCTTGTAATCTAGATGTCATTATGCTAGTCAAGTGGGTTTTACTTATGTGATCTCAGGAGACTCCTTGTCCCACGTGTGTAAAGGTGATGATGTGTGCACCGTGTGGGTCTCTTAGGCTATATTTCACAGAATACTTATTCACTTGTTATGAATGGCATAGTGAAGTGCTTATTTATATCTCTTTATGATTGCAATGTGTTTTGTATCACAATTTATCTATGTGCTACTCTAGTGATGTTATTAAAGTAGTTTTATTCCTCCATGACGGTGTAATGGTGACGAGTGTGTGCATCCGTGTTAGTACTTGGCGTAGGCTATGATTGTGATCTCTTGTAGATTATGAAGTTAACTATTGCTATGATGGTATTGATGTGATCTATTCCTCCTACATAGTGTGAAGGTGACGAGTGTGCATGCTATGTTAGTACTTGGTTTAGTCGTGTTGATCTTTCATGCACTCTAAGGTTATTTAAATATGAACATTGAATTGTGGAGCTTGTTAACTCCGGCATTGAGGGTTCGTGTAATCCTACGCAATGGTGTTCATCATCCAACAAAGAGTGTAGAGTATGCATCTATCTATTACGTTATGTGATCAAAGTTGAGAGTGTCCACTAGTGAAAGTCTAATCCCTAGGCCTTGTTCCTAAATCTCGCTATCATTTGCTTGTTTCTTGTTTCTTTGCGTTACTACTGCTCATGTTACTACTGCTTGATTACATGCTGAGCAAGCACTTTTACGGTGCCGTTACTCTGCTCATACTTATTCATACCACCTGTATTTCACTATCTCTTCGCCGAACTAGTGCACCTATTAGGTGTGTTGGGGACACAAGAGACTTCTTGCTTTGTGGTTGCGGGGTTGCATGAGAGGGATATCTTTGACCTCTTCCTCCACGAGTTCGATAAACCTTGGGTGATCCACTTAAGGAAACTTACTGCTTGTTCTACAAACCTCTGCTCTTGGAGGCCCAACACTTGTCTACAAGAATAGAAGCTCCAGTAGACATCAAGCTATTTTAAAGCGCCGTTGCTAGGGAGGAAAGGTAAAAGGTACTCACACTCGGGATCTAGGCTACTAAGCTATTTTACAGCCGTTGTAAGTACTCGAAGCTATTTCCTTTAGATCCTGCAATTGCATCTTTTTGTTTCTTGTTTACACTAGTTTGGCATAATGGACAACAATGAGCTTCTTATTCTATTTCCTGATTTAAGACATGGATGGTTTGATACGAAAATTAAAAAACCTATGGAACATTATTAGTATGAGACACTTTGAATACCATTGTTGCTAATGATATGGAAAATTCTAAGCTTGAGGAAGCTGGTTTGATGAGCATGATCTTTTAGTCCCCAAGCATTGAGGAGAAAATTTACTTTGATGATACTTTGCCTCCTATTTATGATGATTATAATGATAGTGGTCTTTTAGTACCACTTGTTATGGAGGATAAATTTTGATTATGATTACAATATACCTCCTATATTTGATGATGAGAATAATAATGATAGCTACTTTGTTGAATTTGCTCCCACTATTACTAATAAAATTGATTATGCTTATGTGGAGAGTAATAATTTTATGCATGAGACTCATGATAAGAATGCTTTATGTGATAGTTATATTGTTGAGTTTGCTCATGATGCTACTTGAAAGTTATTATGAGAGAGGAAAATATGGTTGTAGAAATTTTCATGTTACTAAAATGCCTCTCTATGTGCTGAAATTTTGGAAGCTACACTTGTTTTATCTTCCTATGCTTGTTACTTTGCTCTTCATGAACTTGTTTATTTACAAGATTCCTATGCATAGGAAGCATGTTAGACTTAAATTTGTTTTGAATTTGCCTCTTGATGCTCTCTTTTGCTTCAACTACTATTTCTTGTGAGTGCATCATTAAAGCTATTTGAGCCCATCTTAATGGCTATAAAGAAAGAACTTCTTGGGAGATAACCCATGTGTTTATTTTGCTACAGTACTTTGTTTTATATTTGTGTCTTGGAAGTTGTTTACTACTGTAGCAACCTCTACTTATCTTAGTTTTATTGCATTGTTGTGCCAAGTAAAGTCTTTGATAGTAAAGTGAATACTAGATTTGGATTCTTAGCAGAAACAGATTTCTTTCGTTGTCACGAATCTGGGTCTAATTCTCTGTAGGTAACTCAGAAAATTAAGCCAATTTACGTGAGTGATCCTCGGATATGTACGCAACTTTCATTCAATTTGGGCATTTTCATTTGAGCAAGTCTGGTGCCTCAATAAAATCCATCTTTACGGACTGTTACTGTTTTGACAGATTCTGCCTTTTATTTCGCATTGCCTCTTTTGCTATGTTGGATGATTTCTTTGATCCATTACATGTCAGGTAGCTTTATGCAATGTCCAGAAGTGTTAAGAATGATTGTGTCACCTCTGAACATGTTAATTTTTATTGTGCACTAACCCTCTAATGAGTTTGTTTCGAGTTTGGTGTGGAGGAAGTTTTCAAGGGTCAAGAGAGGAGGATGATATACTATGATCAAGGAGAGTGAAAGCTCTAAGCTTGGGGATGCCCCGGTGGTTCACCCCTGCATATTCTAAGAAGACTCAAGCGTCTAAGCTTGGGGATGCCCAAGGCATCCCCTTCTTCATCGACAACATTATCAGGTTCCTCCCTGAAACTATATTTTTATTCAGTCACATCTTATGTACTTTGCTTGGAGCGTCGTTGTTTGTTTTTGTTTTTGTTTTGTTTGAATAAATGATCCTGCATTCGTTTGTGGGAGAGAGACACGCTCTGCTGTAGCATATGGACACAGTATGTCCTTAGGCTCTACTCATAGTATTCATGGCGAAGTTTACTACTTCGTTAAATTGTTATATGGTTGGAATTGGAAAATGCTACATGTAGTAATTGCTAAAATGTCTTGGATAATTTGATACTTGGCAATTGTTGTGCTCATGTTTAAGCTCTTGCATCATATACTTTGCACCCATTAATGAAGAAACACCTAGAGCTTGCTAAATTTGGTTTGCATATTTGGTTTCTCTAAAGTCTAGATAATTTCTAGTATTGAGTTTTGAACAACAAGGAAGACGGTGTAGAGTCTTATAATGTTTACAATATGTCTTTTATGTGAGTTTTGCTGCACCGTTCATCCTTGTGTTTGTTTCAAATAACCTTGCTAGCCTAAACCTTGTATCGAGAGGGAATACTTCTCATGCATTCAAAATACTTGAGCCAACCACTATGCCATTTGTGTCCACCATACCTACCTACTACATGGTATTTATCCGCCATTCCAAAGTAAATTGCTTGAGTGCTACCTTTAAAATTCCATCATTCACCTTTGCAATATATAGCTCATGGGACAAATAGCTTAAAAACTATTGTGGTATTGAATATGTACTTATGCACTTTATCTCTTATTAAGTTGCTTGTTGTACGATAACCATGTTACTGGGGACGCCATCAACTACTCTTTGTTGAATATCATGTGAGTTGCTATGCATGTCCGTCTTGTGCGAAGTAAGAGAGATCTACCACCTTAATGGTTGGAGCATGCATATTGTTAGAGAAGAACATTGGGCCGCTAACTAAAGCCATGATTCATGGTGGAAGTTTCGAGTTTTGGACATATATCCTCAATCTCATATGAGAATAATAATTGTTGCCACATGCTTATGCATTAAAGAGGAGTCCATTATCTCATTGTCCATGTTGTCCAGGTATGGATGTCTAAGTTGAGAATAATCAAAAGCGAGAAATCCAAAATGCGAGCTTTCTCCTTAGACCTTTGTACAGGCGGCATGGAGAGTACCCCATTGTGACACTTGGTTAAAACATGTGTATTGCAATGATCCGGTAGTCCAAGCTAATTAGGACAAGGTGCGGGCACTATTAGTATACTATGCATGAGGCTTGCAACTTGTAGGATATAATTTACATAACTCATATGCTTTATTACTGCAGTTGACAAAATTGTTTCATGTTTTCAAAATAAAAGCTCTAGCACAAATATAGCAATCGATGCTTTCCTCTTTGAAGGACCATTCTTTTTACTTTTATGTTGAGTCGAGTTCACCTATTTCTCTCCACCTCAAGAAGCAAACACTTGTGTGAGCTTGTGCATTGATTCCTACATACTTGCATATTGCACTTGTTATATTACTCTATATTGACAATTATCCATGAGATATACATGTTACAAGTTGAAAGCAACAGCTGAAACTTAATCTTCCTTTGTGTTGCTTCAATGCCTTTACTTTGATTTATTGCTTTATGAGTTAACTCTTATGCAAGACTTATTGATGCTTATCTTGAAGTACTATTCATGAAAAGTCTTTGCTTTATGATTCACTTGTTTACTCATGTCATTACCATTGTTTTGATCGCTGCATTCATTACATATGTTTACAATAGTATGATCAAGTTTATGATGGCATGTCACTCAGAAATTATCTTTGTTTATCGTTTACACGCTCGGGACGAAGCAGAACTAAGCTTAGGGGATGCTGATACGTCTCAGACGTATCGATAATTTCTTATGTTCCATGCCACATTATTGATGATATCTACATGTTTTATGCACATTATATGTCATATTCATGCATTTTCCGGAACTAACCTATTGACGAGATGCGAAGGGCCAGTTCTTTGTTCTACTGCTGTTTTTGGTTCCGAAATCCTAGTAAGGAAATATTCTCGGAATCGGACGAAATCAAGACCCGAGATCCTATTTTGCCCGGAAGCATCCGAGACAGCCGAGAACCGCCGGAGAGGGGGCACGGGCCCACGGGACCACAGGCCGGCGCGGCCTAGGTGGCGCCGCGCCACCCTATGGTGCCGCCAGCCTCTTCGACCCTCCGACGCCGCCTCTTCGCCTGCTCAAAGCCTTCGTCGCGAAACCCCCGATGAAAAAAACCACGATACGGAAAACCTTCCGAGACGCCGCCGCCGCCAATCCCATCTCGGGGATTCGGAGATCTCCTCCGGCACCCTGCCGGAGAGGGGATTCATCTCCGGGAGGACTCTACACCGCCATGGTCGCCTCGGAGTGATGAGTGAGTAGTTCACCCCTGGACTATGGGTCCATAGCAGTAGCTAGATGGTTGTCTTCTCCTCATTGTGCTTCATTGTTGGATCTTGTGAGCTGCCTAACATGATCAAGATCATCTATCACGTAATACTCTATGTTGTGTTTGTCGGGATCCGATGGATAGGGAATACCATGTTATGTTAATTATCAAGTTATTACATATGTGTTGTTTATGATCTTGCATGCTCTCCAGTTATTAGTAGAGGCTGCGGCCAAGTTTTTGCTCTTAACTCCAAGAGGAGTATTTATGCTCGATAGTGGGTTCATGCCCGCATTGACACCAGGACAGTGACGAGAAAGTTCTAAGGTTGTGTTTGTCTTGTTGCCACTAGGGATAAAACATTGGCGCTATGTCCGAGGATGTAGTTGTTGATTACATTACGCACCATACTTAATGCAATTGTGCTGTTGTTTTGCAACTTAATACTGGAAGGGTTCGGACGATAACTTTGAAGGTGGACTTTTTAGGCATAGATGCAGTTGGATGGCGGTCTATGTACTTTGTCGTAATGCCCAATTAAATCTCACTATACTTATCATGACATGTATGTGCATTGTTATGCCCTCTCTATTTGTCAATTGCCCGGCTGTAATTTGTTCACCCAACATGCTTTTATCTTATGGGAGAGACACCTCTAGTGAAGCTGTGGACCCAGGTCCATTCTTTAATGCTGAAATACAAATCTGCTGCAATACTTGTTTTACTGTTTTCTCTGCAAACAATCATCTTCCACACAATACGGTTAATCCTTTGTTACAGCAAGCCGGTGAGATTGACAACCTCACTTTTTCGTTGGGGCAAAGTACTTTGGTTGTGTTGTGCGGGTTCCACGTTGGCGCTGGAATCCTCGGTGTTGCGCCGCACTACATCTCGCCGCCATCAACCTTCAACGTGCTTCTTGGCTCCTCCTGGTTCGATAAACCTTGGTTTCTTTACGAGGAAAACTTGCTGCTTGTGCGCATCATACCTTCCTCTTGGGGTTCCCCAACGAACGTGTGAAATGCACGCCATCGGCCACCTAACCAAGTTGAACCCGGATCGAAGTCCGACGAATCTCCGAGACGGACCTAGGCTGTTGTGCCTACGGCTTCCGCGAGTCCAAAACACACATCAGGGCGAATGACCTCGCTGCAGCATCGATGAACGAACGTACCGCACCCTATACGTGCACACCGGAAACAAGGGATACAAGGCACCCAGAGGCTTCCCAAAGTAAACAAGTAACAAGTCGGCATGCACGCAACAACAAATGGTAAAACATTACGAACTAGTTGTGGCCATCTGGACAAAGCTGCAGATTCACAGCGAGTGGTCGGGGAGACCCATAGGCATACCCACATGTGGTTAGAGCGCTCGATCTCGGAACGGATAACGAGAACTCGGGTCCTAAGCTTTAGAGAAACACAAGTGAGCCGTCACAAAACGATCGGGCTGACCTCATCGATGTCTCCGCTAACAACTATTAACAAGTAACCATGATATCCACGACGATGATATAACCATGTAGCATGTGTCATGATTCCCAACGAGATAACCGAGTAAGATAGCGGTAACTGGTAACGAGATATAACAGCACTAGCATGCACTACGACTCGCAAGGCAGTACCCGACCAAACAATAGGCTGTAGGTGGTTGGTGGAGGCAATATAGGCTGCTTGAGGTAACAAGTGGAAGGGACACATAACAAGAACTGCAACTCAAGGATAGCATAAGGGAGAAGGCAAAATAAAATAGGTGAGCGACTCTCGTGGGGTATAGGGGAAATGCTTGCACTGTTAAAGCTTGCTGAGGGACATCCTGGGAGATCTTGTCGTATCTCACAACACCACTT
Source organism: Lolium rigidum (assembly GCF_022539505.1). NCBI lineage: Eukaryota > Viridiplantae > Streptophyta > Magnoliopsida > Poales > Poaceae > Lolium > Lolium rigidum. The sequence goes on along the minus strand of NC_061511.1, from coordinate 144,294,030 downwards.
CGTGATCCTATCCAGGGAAGAAGCAAATGCTGGAACACACAACGGATGCAAATCTTACTACTACGGCAAAAGAATCGGCATGATCATGATATGATATGCATGGCATGGCAAACATGATGTGGCGATGCAACTTATATCCAATTTAAACGGAATCGGAATTCCGACAAACAATTATTAGATTCAAGTTATTTATCTACCCCGCATATTAATTGTTGGTTAGCATGGCAAAGACATGGCATATGTGAGCTACGGAAAAATTAAATGGAACCGGGACAAGAGATAAGCATTCCCACACAATTCCATATTTATTTAGGTGATTCACTATTTACCCGGACCCATGAGATATGCGATGCAGCGCAACATGTATGATTGATGCAACAAGATATAGATGCACATTTATAAAATAGGGTATGATTGGCTCGGGGGTCTCACGGTAGCGAAACAAGGCGGTCGCTGGATTCGGGTTCGGAGAGGAAGAAGATGGCGAGGGTCTCGATCTTCCGACCCATGAAGAACTTGGTTAGATGGCGGATACTTCGCCTTCGGATCGGGGAGAACTTGAGGTTCCGGCTCGGTTCGTGGGTGTCGAACTTGAATTTGCGTCATCGATCTCCGGGTTCAACTCCAAAGCGTGCACTGGTAGAAGGCGAGCAAATGTTGGTCCTAGTTGCATGGACACATATACCAAAACGAGAAGGTGGCGTCCAGAGTGAAACACCTTGCTGCTGTTGGCAAAAGAAACAACGATGGCTGCTAGTTACTCGACGAGCGGATGCGTGCGCGCACGAAACAAAAATGGCACAACGACGTCGAAGAGCGGCGCTGCCGTAGACGCGAGGTGGCCGGGGGTCGATGGAGCACAACCCGAGAGATGGAGAACATGGCGAAGCGCGGTGGCGTCGTGGCGCCCGCGTTGCAGAACTTGACGACGGCTAGGCGAGCTCGTGACGGTCGCGGGGAAGGAGGCAAGGACGCGGTGCCGGGGTCGCGGCGCTGCAGGCCCTGCTCGCGGGGAAGACATGAAGCAGGGGGTCGCGTCCATGGAGAGGACGCCGCGTGGAGGAGCTCGGGACGGCGGCCTTGGGCGTCGTGGCTCCCTGCGGCGCGGAGTGGAGAGGAACGGTGCCGAGTCGCGTGGACGAGCGGAGGAGGTGCGGCGCGAGGGGACTCCGCGGACGGAGGCGGCGGGCGCAGGAGTGCGGAGAACGCGGCTTAGCTCGAGCGCGGGCGTCCAAGAGGAGGCCGTCGACGCGCGGCCACGGGAAGAGGAGGAGCCGGGGAGGTGGCGACGCGCTTGCGGGAGGAGCGCCCGCCGGCGCGAGGAAGAGCCCGACGAGGGAGCAGCGGGACGCGCGAGCAGGCGGCGCCATGGCCGGAGGCGCGAGCGCGAGCAGTGGAGAGGAGCGCTCGGGGCGGAGAGCGAGGTGAGGAAGCGAGCGGCGTCGGGTGATACATCTCCGGCCGTATCGATAATTTCTTATGTTCTATGCCATATTATTGATGATACCTACATGTTTTATGCACACTTTATGTCATATTCGGTGCATTTTCCGGAACTAACCTATTAACAAGATGCCGAAGAGCCGGTTCTGTTTCTATGCTGTTTTGGTTCCTCGAAATCCTAGTAAAGAAATATTCTCGGAATTGGACGAAATCAAGACCCGAGTCCCTATTTTCCCCGGAGCCTTCCAGAACACCCGAGAGCCGCGGAGGGAAGCCACAGGGGCCCCACACCACGCCCTGGCGCGGCCAGAGGGGGAGCGCCGCCCTATGGTGTGGGCCCCAGTGCCCTCCAGAGGCTGCCCTTCCGCCTATTTAAAGCCTCCAGTCGCGAAAACCCCGATGCTGAAGAACCACGATACGGAAAACCTTCCGGAGCCGCCGCCATGCGAAGCCAAGATGCGGGGACATGAGTCTCTGTTCAGGCACCGCGGAGCGGAGAGTGCCCCGGAAGGCTTCTCCATCAACACCGCTGCCATCTCCACCACCATCTTCATCACCGCTGCTGCTCCCATGAGGAGGGAGTAGTTCTCCATCGAGGCTCGGGGCTGTACCGGTAGCTATGTGGTTCATCTCTCTCCTATGTACTTCAATACAATAATCACATGAGCTTCCCTACATGATTGAGATTCATATGATGATGCTTGTAATCTAGATGTCATTATGCTAGTCAAGTGAGTTTTACTTATGTGATCTCCCAGGAGACTCCTTGTCCCACGTGTGTAAAGGTGACAGAGTGTGCACCGTGTGGGTCTCTTTAGGCTATATTTCCTGAGAATACTTACTCAACTGTTATGAATGGCGTAGTGAAGTGCTTATTTATATCTCTTTATGATTGCAATGTGTTTTGTATCACAATTTATCTATGTGCTACTCTAGTGATGTTATTAAAGTAGTTTTATTCCTCACCGCACGGTGACAATGTATTAACTTGTCAATGCCTATGGATTGTAGGCTAGGGTTTAGTTAGAAGTAGAGGGCAAGTAGATCTCGAAGGTTTCAGTAGAAAAGTACTCGATGATTATGAAAACTAGGGTTTGTGGACAATGATTCGATGATCTCTACATTCCTCGACTCCCTTATATAGGAGGCGGAAGATGAGGGATTCGTGTTGTACAAGTTACAAAGTCCAGGAAGGTTTCAAACTCATCCCGTAAGATTACAAGTAAGACTTTCTATTACAACTCTAACTTTCCTTAATAACATCTTGGGCTTAGAATCTTCTTATTCTTCGAGTAGTGGGCCTTCAATAAACCCGGGTACTATCTTCGCTGAGATGCCCCGAGATTTTGCTTGAATCGTAGAGTCGGGGAAAATCTCAACTGTTTATTTTTACTCGACAACTTAAACTTTTCTATATTTCTTCATATAAATTTCTATATTGTACGAGGGATAATGGTAGTTGGGGCTAGTTCATCCGACGATCGGTACTAGTTAAGCTTGCTCTAGTGGCAATCACAAAAACCTACTTCAAAATCACGTCCACTGGACATGATTTCGGGATGCTGGTGTAAACTTCGACAGGTGCCGCTTAAGGTCTTACCATTCGTCGAGTCCCAGATCATATTTATCGGGTACCTAACGCGTCCGTTAGGATTTTTCTTAGATATCCGTTGATACGGATAAAAAGTAACAAAACCGACGTCGCGAGACGGCGCCACGCCTCACGAATTGATCACGGGGTCTTACCTTCGCAAAGTTTTGCGGCATTCGAAATTGATCGCAACTTCGGCGTTCCGAGAATATATTGTCGAGTGCTTATTCGGCTGATGGAATGGCACATTTTATCGAGTCACGGATGACTTATATTGCTCTCCCGATGGGAGTATATGCAGAGTTATTTATAACTCGAAATATACTCTCTTGCTGTTCTACGTTTCTTCTTTTCATTCTGACTTCCTTTCTTCTTTTTTTTTTTTATAATTTCATCGGGCACACGAACAGCGTTCCCGATGGGAGTAGCCCCCGAGGCTACAGCCAAGGACTTGTGCTTGGTTGTAGGCTCCACGCTATATGCCGCTATATTTTCTTTCTCTCCCGAAGTTTTATAATATCCCGGGTGCGCGAACAGCGCTCCCGATGGGAGTAGCCCCCGAGGCTATGAACAAATATTTGTATTTGATCATAGGCTCACATCATTTCTATCTTGTCTTTATTGAACTCTTCATTTTTCCAAAGTAGCCCCCGAGCATTTGTTCAAAAACTTGTATTTGATCAAAAGCTCTCGAATACTTTCTCATGTCGCCTTTTAATACAGCTGTTGAGCCGAATTCTTTCTCGTCAAGGTGGCGTTATTGCTGATGATAGCCACGATTGCTAGTCACAAATTTGCGACAAGTCTTTTCTCGCTGCCATGCGGGCCTCAATTGATCCACTATCTTGACACGTCGTGCAAGTGGGGGACACACGTCCTCCGCTTTTACGGCGCACGCACCGTAACTTCTCCATCATTAAATTACTTTTTTACCCTTGTTGCCACGTGGCTATCATCTGTCACACATTTTCCTTATCCAACGGTCCGTCGTTTCACCGCACCCCTATATAAGATCATCGTCTTCCTCCTTGGACACTTCCGCTCACGCCGTCCTCCTTCTCTCATCTGCAAACTTCCTCCTCGCGATTCACAACCTCTTGAGCTCCTCACCTCCAGTGCCGCAAATCATGCGCCATTGTTGATGCCGCCGCACCGTTTGACGAGGCACAGCACACCGGACTCCTCCATGGCCGCTGCGGATCTTGGATCGGCGGAGTGGGAAAGGTCAAAAATTTCCTCGCAAGACATCAACATGTTGAAGAAGCTGGGGATTAGCAAGAAATCCAAGGCGCTGTGCTTCCCCAGTGAGAAAAGCTACCCAACCCCTCCAATGGGCTACCGGGTATGTTTTGTTGATCACCTCATCCGCGGTCTGTCCGCCCCCATTCATCCTTTTCTTCGTGGATTGCTTTTTGTCTACGGTTTACAACTCCACCACCTCACGCCAAACTCCATCCTTCATATCTCCATCTTCATCACACTTTGCGAGGCCTTCCTTGGCGTCCAGCCCTAGCTCGGGCGCTATGGAAGCGCATTTTCTTCTGCCGCCGTAATAGCTCGCCCAATGCCGCCTATATATATAGGCGGCGTTGTAATTTCTGTTCGTCCCACTGTTGACTACTTCGACGTCAAGCTTCTGACTCCAGTTCAAGGATGGCGCAAGAAGTGGTTGTACATTCAGGAGAGAAAACCATGGATGTGCGGAGGACAACATTCCTCCTTTGACGGCGCCGAAAAAATCTTTCGCCGCCGTTCTGGGACGCGGAGGCCACCGAAGAAGAAAGGGCGTCGACGAAAACTTGATGACTCGTATCCATGAGTTGCAAAATACTCGTGGCCAAGAATTATCGGGTATCCAAATCACTGCATACTTTCTTAGTACTAGAGTACAGCCACTTCAAGCTCGCAAATATCCTCTCTCGGAAATATCTTTGGCGACGAAGACGTAGATCGAGCTGTCGGTGAATTTGGAGGTCAAGGATTTAGAAAAACTTGTCCGAAAAATTTCATCTCTCGAGCAAAAGAGATGCTTGTCCCTTCTTCTTGCCGTGTGACGCCGTTCAGCGCCTGCCAATCCACTTCCCAAGGTAATCTTTGTCTATTTGCCTTGTTGTTGCTTTGCTATCTTTTTGTTGCTTCTTTCCTGATATCTCTCCCTGCTTTATTTTGCACAGGATCATCCAAAACTTGTCTCGCTTCCTCCTCTTCCACGAAGGTGGAGAAGTCGAAGAAAGGGCTATTATCACCGATGACAATCAAGAAGCTCCATCTTTGTGAATGAACCAGTGGATTCTCGAAAATCTGCGGGATCTTCCGAAGGCAACTGGGTCAGCCCAATCTCCTCCTCCCGCTGTTTCTCCAAAAGGGAAAAGGAAGAGAGTAGTCGAAGATTCCGGCACTTCCAAAGCCGAAGAAGTTGATCCTTCTCATCAGAAGGCAACTTATGATCCATATCTCGCATCCCTCGTCAGCTCGTAAGTCACCTTGATTTCCCCTTATTTCTATAGTCGAAGTTTTTTGTTTTATCTTGCTTTTTATGCTATCGATCCTCAATCGCAGTGATGACGAGGAGGAAGTACCAACTCGTGACGTGGCTCCTCGGACGAGCGCGTCACATACTTTGCTTGTGTCGGAGACGGTAGTTTAAGGAGAAGAATCTTCGCCTCCTCAACAAAACGTCGTCACCACCACTCCTCCTTCAAGCCCCCTTGCTCCTTCACCAAAAAGGACGAGGGTTGAAACGATCGTCGAGCCCTGCCCCTCAATTGGGTAGCTTTTCTCGGGCGCTCTTAGATGATGTAAGTTTTTGACTTGCCTGCTAATATCTATATTTCCTCTGTTTACTTCTTTTTGTGCCTTCATTTTTTTCACTATTACGAAGTTTTCTTTCTCTATTCTTCTTTGACGGCCCATGATCAAAGAGCTTGTTCGCATTGGGTCCCAATTCATTGGGTACCGTGAATATGCCGGCAAGGTCGAAGGTAACAACTTCTGTCTTGTCATTGCTTCCGATCTTCTTGCTTCTATTTTTGTCGCAATTTTGATTGTTCTTTTCTATTTTGGCGAGAGAAACTTGCGAGAGGCCAACGGAGCTTGCCGACACTCTTGCTCATAAATTGGAGCAAAGTGAAAAGGCTCGCCTGAGAAAGCCGAACTTGACGCTAGCCAAGCAAAAGTGGAGGCTGATGAAGCCAAAGCAAAAGCTGCTAGTGTCGAAGAGCTGCAAAAGAAACTTGAAGATCTTGAAGGCTGCTCTAAATGAGCACAAGGCCGCACAAGCTGCTCGTGAAAAGGGAATCCTCAAGCGCGTGAACACACAAAATCGTCAGCTTCCTCGGTAATTTTGTTGATCCCTTCTATTTTTGTAAGACTTGCTTTCCTTTATTTTTACTTCTGCATCGACTAATATGTTATTTCTTTGGCAGGTCAAATGAGCCAAGATTTTGATCTTGAGAATCCCACCAATGATCCTCTTGGCCGACGCGTTGTCTTATCACGGAGTTTCACGGCCAAGAAATTCGCGAAGGTGTGGTGAATGCTGACGCAGGAATGTCGAAGTTGTTCCCCTACTTCTTCCCGAAGAAAGAGGAGCCTAAGACTTTCCTCGCTCTTGCCAAGGACTTCAATCCGTCGGAAGATCTTGGACTGAAGATGCGCTAGGAAAACATGAAGGTTCGTTGTCGAGAGCACTATTGCCACTGGTCGTCGACGGTCAACAAACTATTGACTGGTTGAAAGTAGGCGACACCGAGCGAGATAGAACCATCAAGATGGAGGTCATTGATCAAGGCAGCCAAGCCCAACACGAAGAAAATCCTGGCCTATCTCGGGATCAAGCCATCTTCGACTCCTAGCTCATCAAGGCCGGAGGTCTAGTTTGAATGCCTTTTCTTTTTCTTTCCTTTGTTTCCTCTGTTCCTTTTGCCATTGTCGCCATTTTAGCCTTGGCGACAATTATCCTGTTAGTCCCTCTGGAGAACTTCTTTTGTAATGTCCGTGTAAATTTTCTAGAAATTAATGAAATTCCTCTTCATGCTTATCATTGATCCTGGGACTTTCTTTTCCAGTTAATATTTGATAATTACTCGACCAACCCTTGTTACGCTGACTGCTTCACCTGCATCTTCCTTCTCGAAGAAAGTATTAGTCGATGATAATCCTCTCGAAGGTTCTTCAAGCAAACATTTGTCGGAAGATTTGCAAGAACTTCGACAACAACTTCAATCCATGAAGAAACAAACTCTGGCAATGATGGAACAATCTCGAAAAGCATCCGAGCAAGGAAAACTTGCTCTCCAACAAGCCAAAGAGGCTACGGCTGCCAAGGATGCTGCTATATTGGAAGCAAAGGAAGCCACGACCCGAGAAAATAGTATGCTCGAGCTAATGCTGGAAGCTAGCACAGATATGTTAGGTATGTTTTTCCGTCCTCATAATGCCTCCTCTTTATTTTGTTGTGCCTTCCTTCAAATTTCTTTCCTTGTCGCTTAATAGGCTCGGTTCTTGATGCTGCTGCCGAAGATCAAAGAGTGAACGAGAGAACGAATCTTCTTGTCAATCTTTCCCTTAACCATGGTTGTTTGTTCTGGGCCACTCCTGAACGAACCCAACAGATTGTTAGGTTCCAAGATCGTGCTTTCCAAGTACGCGAATTTCTCAGTTTTTGCACGACAACATTAACCCTTGTTTATAGGACTTTATTTCCTCGAAATGAGGTTCCCAAAACTCTTCCTGAATTACTGGAGGTATTCAGAGATGCTCCCCGCATTCATAACTTTGTGCGAGCTCAACTCACTGCTGGAGCAAGATTTGCCATGATTATGATAAATATTTGTCATCCAAAGTTAGACCTGACGAAGATTGTTGCTGACTGCCTGGCCAAGAAAACGCGGCGAAAAAATGATATTGACTCAATTGATGGTATGGTAGCTCCCGTGGCCGAGTCGATGATAGATGAGCTTCTTCGGATGGACTCAGAGTTCTTTATCAAAGGGTCTTATGCTGAACATAAAACAACCAGAGGCTTGTCCGTAGATAGTATTTTGGGATTTAACTGATTTGTACTATATTGGAAACCTTGTATCTCAAACTTTTTTGATTTCTTTTTTATTTCCGAAGAAATTTGTTGTATATTGCAAAAGTCCTCTATATTGTTGGAGCCCCCGAGCCTTCTGGGTAAAGGTTGTACTATTTTTTCCATCCTGAAGATTTTTCTTTCTGTTGTAATAAGACATCCTTGTTTTTTCATTGATGGATTGCAAATCTTCGAAGTTCTATATTTTTACTGCGAGGTTCTTGGACCAAAGCATTTAAGATTTTTGACGTGTACACTATATTTATAATTGTTGGCGTCCGATTGTTATATTTGGCGAGGTATTATTTTACCAGGGCTAAATATTTCAGTGAATCTATGTTGTACGTATTTTGAGACTTAGGCGTTGAGCCCCCGAGCGTGTCGAAAAATAAGAAGTATATCTCCACTATCTTTATTATGTTGCAGCACCGCGAGCCCGCCTCATTAAAAACCTTTCCGGCCCCACTCGGTGCCCCGAAAAGGAAAAGAGTGCGTCTGAAAACTCGCGGGCGTTTCAGTACATTGTATTTTTACGGAGAAGGACTATATTTCAGCTCTAGGCATAGAACCGCCTGAGCTGCGCCACGTTCCAGGGGTTTTTCTCGGGAACCCCTGTCTTCTTGTCCTTGATCCTCGTATGCTCCTCCATCGATGACTTCCGTGACGATGTAAGGCCCCAACCATGGTGACTCGAGCTTCTCTGTACTTTGTTGGTTGAGTCGCAGGACCAAATCACCGACTTGAAAAGATCTTGGCCGCAATCGTCGACTGTGGTAGTTCTTCAAGTCTTGTTGGTACTTGGTAACCCGTGACAGTACTTCATCTCGAGCTTCATCGAGTGCATCCATATCATCATCCCGAACTTTTCGTGATGTTTCTTCGTCGTACCCTGTTACTCTTGGAGAATCGTGCTCTATTTCAATTGGTAGTACGGCTTCAGCTCCGTGGACGAGAAAGAACGGGGTTTCTTGTGTCGCCGTGTTTGGTGTTGTTCGGATGCTCCACAAAACACTTGGCAGTTCTTCTGGCCAGGTGTGTCGAGCCTTTTCAAGCGGTCCTAGCAGACGTTTTTTAATGCCATTGCAGATGATGCCATTGGCTTTCTCGACTTGACCATTAGTTTGAGGATGTGCAACTGACGCGAAGTGCAATTTGATGCCCACTTCCGCACAGTATGCCTTGAACTCCTTCGACGTGAAGTTGCTTGCCATTGTACCGTGACGATGCTTGTGAGGTACTCCAAATCGAAAAACGATGCCCTTCACGAACTTTATTGCTGATTGTGCGTCTGGTGAATTTATTGGCTTCGCTTCTACCCACTTGGTGAATTTGTTGACAGCAACCAACAGGTACTCGTATCCTCCTGGCCAAGCTTGGTGCAACTTGCCTACCATGTCGAGTCCCCATTGGGCGAAGGGCCATGACAATGGTATTGGCATTAGTTCTGCCGCCGGAGAGTGCGGTTTTGCGGCAAATCTCTGGCACGCATCGCAAGTTCGTACTATCTCTTTTGCGTCCTCGATTGCTGTCAACCAGTAGAATCCTGCCCGAAAGACTTTGGCTGCAATAGCTCGACTGCTTGCGTGGTGACCACATATTCCCTCGTGCACATCTTTTAAGATTATTCTTCCTTCTTACGGTGTGACACACCTTTGCAAGACGCCTGAAATACTTCGCTTATATAACTCCCCTTTGATCACTGTGAAAGCTTTGGATCGTCGAATAACTCTCCTTGCTTCAACTGGATCGTCGGGTATTTCCTTCCTGAGGATATATGATACGTATGCTTGCATCCAAGGAACTTCTATCATCATCACAAGTTCTTGGTCCTCTTCGTTCTCCACGGTTTCTTTGGGAGACGCCGAAGTTTTTCCTTCTTTTGCTTTTTTCTGCACCTTCTTCGGCTTCGTTGATCTCTCCGCTATTTCTACCCTAAATACGCCTGGCGGGATTGGGAGGCACTGTGACCCGATGTTTGCGAGGACGTCGGCTTCATCATTGCTCGGTCTATCGATATGATTTACCTCGCATCCATCAAACAGCTTCTCCAGCTCATTGTATACCTCCTTGTATGCTATCATGCTATCATTGACGGCATCACATTGGTTCATAACTTGCTGAGCCACCAATTGTGAGTCGCCAAAGATTTTTAGTCGAGTTGCACCACAAGCTTTCGCCATCTTCATCCCGTGTATAAGGGCTTCATATTCTGCTTCATTATTGGATGTGTTTGGGAACGTCATCCGTAGGACATACTTCAACTTGTCGCCTTCAGGTGATATGAGTATCACTCCTGCACCAGCTCCTTCTACTCTCTTGGACCCGTCGAAGTTCATTGTCCAAGTTCTCGACAAATCTGGGGGTCCCGTGTTTTGCAGCTCCATCCACTCTGCGATGAAATCTGGCAAAATTTGCGACTTGATTGCCTTTCTTTTTTCATACGTGATGTCCCGAGGGGAAAGTTCTATTCCCCAAAGGGAGACACGTCCTGTAGCTTCTGGATTGTTTAATATATTTGAGAGAGGTGCTTCATTGACTACTATTATCGGGTGTGCCGAAAAATAGTGGCGCAACTTTCTTGCTGTTGTAATTACTCCATATGCTAGTTTCTGGTACTGCGGGTACCGCTGTTTGGACGGCGATAAAACTTCACTAATGAAATATACCGGTCTTTGCACTCCATGGAGTTTTCCTTCTTCTTCTCTTTCGACAACTAGCACCGTGCTAACCACTTGTGGCGTGGCTGCGATGTACAGCGGAGAGGTTCCTTTTCCTTCGGCGCCACCAAGATTGGTGGTGTCGAGATTTTGCGTTTCAGATCCTCGAAAGCTCTATCGGCTTCTTCGTTCCACTGGAATTTCTCCCCTTGTTTTATCAAAGCGTAGAACGGTAATGCTTTTTCTCCCAACCTGGCGACGAATCTACTCAAGGCTGCGACTCGCCCAGTTAGTTGCTGTATTTCTTTCAACTTTGTTGGCTTCCTCATTGTTACGATAGCCTGTATTTTATCAGGGTTTGCTTCAATCCCTCTTGCTGAAACTTAAAAGCCAAGAAGTTCTCCTGCTGGGACGCCAAAAGAACACTTCGTCGGGTTCAACTTGAGGCAGAATTTGTCGAGGTTGTCGAAAGTTTCCTTCAGATCCTCGATCAACGTTGTCCCCTTTTTTGATGTTATGACGACATCGTCAATATATACTTGCACGTTTTTTCCAATCTGTGTCGCCAAACATACGCATCATCCTCTGATATGTTGCTCCCGCGTTTTTCAGACCAAAAGGCATTGTTCTATAGCAAAACACGCCGTAGGGTGTGATGAACGCTGTTTTGACCTCATCCTCTTCTTTCAACCTGATCTGGTTATAACCAGAATATGCATCCAAGAAGGAAAGACGTTCACATCCTGCCGTGGAGTCGATGATTTGATCGATCCTTGGGAGGGGAAAGTGATCCTTTGGGCAATGTTTATTGAGACACGTAAAGTCGACGCACATGCGAAGGACCTTAGTGTTTTTCTTCGGCACTAATACTGGATTTGCTACCCATGTAGCCTCCGTGTGCAGTTCTTTGATAAAACCAGCTTCGCGTAATCGATCTATTTCTGATAACATAGCTTTGCGGTTTGGCTCCGAAAAACGCCGCAAAGGTTGTTTGATTGGTCTCGCGAGTGGATCCAAATTTAGGTGGTGCTCGGCAAGTTCCCTGGGTACTCCTGGCATGTCAGCTGGACACCATGCGAAGATTTTCCAGTTCTCACGGAGGAACTCGACGAGCGCGCTTTCCTATGCGAGGTCCATGTCTTTTGCGATGGACGTCGTCTTTTTTGGATCTGTCGGGTGAATCTGTACCTCCTTGGAGTTTTTCTCAGCGTTGAAAGTTGATTCTTTGTTTGGCCTTCCTGCATCTGGCAGCACATCATAATCAGTTGTAAGCCTTGCCTCCATATATTCTGCTTGCATCCCGAAAGTTTCTGATAGTCGATGAAAATCCTTGTCACATTTATCGGCTAAGGCGAAGCTTCCTTTGATTGTGATTGGTCCCTTGGGTCCGGGCATCCTCCACAATAGGTACGTGTAGTGTGGTACCGCCATAAATCTAGCATATGCTGGTCGTCCCAACAGAGCGTGGTATTGTGACGGGAAATCTACGACTTCAAACTCCAATTTCTCGATTCGGTAATTTTCTCGGGTCCCAAACTGAACGTCGAGGTTTATCTTTCCCAACGGATAGCTTGGCTTCTCTGGTGTGATGCCGTGGAATCTCGTGTCTGTTGGTTTCAGGTTTGCTAGGGAGATGTTCATCTTCCTTAATGTATCTGCGTACATGAGGTTCAAGCTGCTGCCGCCATCTATAAACACGCGAGACACGTCGAATCCTGCGATGACCGCTGGTAGTATGAGTGCTGACTGCCCTGGTCGAGGAACTTGCTGCGGATGATCTGCTATGGTGAAGCCGATGTCTTGCCCTGACCAATTGAGGTACTCAACTGTTGGTGGAGGCATTTTCTCCGCCATGAACACATGTCGCGAGATTACTTTTTGAGTTCTATTGGACGGCCTTCCCTTCTGAATCATCGAGACCGCTCCATTAGAATTGGGATCGACGTAAGGTGGTGGTGCAGGCGCCGCCGCTATTCTTAGCTGATGTCGATTGTCATCTGTTATCACGGGAGGAGGTGGCAGGTGGACCTCACTTCTGGGTTCTCGAGGGTTTCTTTGCGCTGCCTGAGCATTAGCATGCCCTGCATATCTCAGCATTGCCTGGAAATTTCGACAATCCTTCTGCAGATGTCCTGACTGTCTTTTTCCGTTGTTGTCGAGGAAAAAGTGCATCTGACACGGCCCGTTCATCATTTCTTCGGGAGACACAAAAGGCCTCTGGAACCTTGGCCCGCTGTTTTGCCTATTTTGTCGAAATTCGTCTCTGTTGTCACTTCGTTGCTCATTACTTCTCTGGTAGTCATCTCGATTGTTCCCTCCTGCACTGGCTCGGAAACCGGCCGAAATTTGACCTGGAGCATCATAATTCGAGTACTGCCGAGGAAATCGTCGCCTTGATTGATAATTTCGACCGCGGTCCTCCTATGGCGATCTATGCCGTTTGTTGTGGACAGCATCTTCTCCATCTGCCCATCTATTTGCTATTTCCATTAATGCAGATATTGTCTTTGGATTGGTTCTTCCCAAATCTTCGACAAAATCTCCACGCCTGATCCCTGCGACAAATGCATCTATTGCCCTCTCGTCAGATATATTTTCTGCCGAGTTTTTTAGGATGTTCCACCTTTGGATATATTTTCTCATTGGCTCGTCTGGCTTCTGTCGACACGCCCATAACTCCTCTAGAGACGCGGGCTTCTTGCAAGTGGATCGGAAATTCTTGACAAATATGTCCTCAAAGCTATCCCAGCTGTCGATAGATCCTGGCGGAAGCTTTTGATCCAAGATCGTGCGGCTCCACTTAAGTGCACCTGAATACTTTGCATGGCTGTTGCCCTGGTCCCTCCGAGTTAACTTCACCAGTCTCGAGGTAATCAACTAGCCAATCCTCTGGGTCTTGCAGGCCATCGAATTTTTGAAATGATCGGGCAACTTAAATCCCGAAGGGACTCGAGTTTTCGTACTCTCCTTGTAAAGCACGGCAAACCGCACATATCCTCGTCGTTTAATTCGGGGAATGCCGATGTTCCCTTCTGCCTTGCCGTGCTCTGTCTACCCTTGCTTGTGCTGCCGTATCTCTTGCTCCACTTGTTCCTTCGACGTTTGCTGCTGCTGCTGCCGTAGGTCGTGGACTATTTTGCCTTGCAGCTCCTTCTGGCGGTGTTGATACAAACGCCGTTCCCATGGCTTCAGCTCCTGCCACTGCCATGTTGTACAAAGCCTCCCTTGGATCTCCTGGAGGCGGCCTAGATGCAAGGATAAAGGCTTGTGTCGCCATATACCCAGCTTCTGGTGTCTTAGGGATAATATTCCCTCTTGTGTCTATCGACATAAAAGACATGTCGAGATTTTGAACCAGGTACTCTCTTTCTCCTTCAGGTATGTGTTGCAACCTTGACCTTGCTCTGTTCCGAGCTTCTCTATGGCTATCTCCCGAGGTTCCAGATTGTCGACTTTGCTCTGCCCTTCGTCGGCTTGACGCGGAAGCTGCCTCCCTTCTTCTGTTTAGAGCTTCTGTCTGTTTTTCCAGTTCTCTTCCAGCTCGGGCGAGTCTATATTGATAGGCTTGCAGTTCTTGGACTGTAGCAGTTGTCGTCATTGGTTCCGAGCCATCTAAAGCTTTTGCAGCTCTATCCCAGGCTGTTTGTGGAAGTTGAACTCTGACGCGTGGTGTGGGCCCGACATATTTAGTGCCCATACCTCTCCTTAGATCTGAGGGATCGACAAAGGGATTGCCCAAATCGTCGAAAGCCTCCGATGTTTCCTCTTGATCGCAACTTGCATCTCCAATGGCATAAACTTGGTGATATTTTGGAGTTTTCACTTTAATTGGTTCGGTGACACCATCATAGAGTTTGGTGAAGACCTTCCCAATAGAGACGGATTTGTCGATGAAGTCGAAGCTATCAGTGTCGCTTGAATCATCGCTTATATAAGAGTCCGCCGATGATTCGAAGGACATGTCGCTGAAGATTTCGGCGAGTTTTTCACTTGCCCTGCTGTCGATGAAGCGTGGCGACGAAATCTCCTTATCGCTGGACTCGACGGATGATACTGAGTTTGAGAGATCAGAACCACCCGACGAAAATCCCGACGAGATCGGAACTTCGAGACGATACACTCCTTCTTTCTCGACGCGGAAATCGAATTTTCCAAACGTCATCTTCATTGGCTCCTCCAGATACGCATATGCATCCAAACGGGAGGGCGGGTGAGGAACAAAATCAACAAGACCAGTTTCGATCTGTTTACCTCTTGTCCATGATGTTGCTTGCTGCGATGAAGTCGACGATCTTGAACGTGCCATCGAGATCAGCTCCTTGTCGCCTCTAATTCCCACAGACGGCGCCAATTGACAATGTATTAACTTGTCAATGCCTATGGATTGTAGGCTAGGGTTTAGTTAGAAGTAGAGGGCAAGTAGATCTCGAAGGTTTCAGCCGAAAAGTACTCGATGATTATGAAAACTAGGGTTTGTGGACAATGATTCGATGATCTCTGCGTCCCTCGACTCCCCCTTATATAGGAGGCGGAGCTGAGGGATTCGTGCTGTACAAGTTACAAAGTCCGGGAAGGTTTCAAACTCATCCCGTAAGATTACAAGTAAGACTTTCTATTACAACTCTAACTTTCCTTAATAACATCTTCGGCTTCCGAATCTTCTTATTCTTCGAGTAGTGGGCCTTCAATAAACCCCGGGTACTATCTTCGGCAGGCCCATTAGGGATGCCTATGTCACACGGTGTAATGGTGACAGTGTGTGCATCCGTGTTAGTACTTGGCATATGCTATGATCATGATCTCTTGTAGATTGTGGAGTTAATTATCATTATGATAGTATTGATGTGATCTATTCCTCCTACATAGCGTGAAGGTGACGAGTGTGCATGCTGTGTTAGTACTTGGTTTAGTCGTATTGATCTTTCTTGCACTCTAAGGTTATTTAAATATGAACATTGAATTGTGGAGCTTGTTAACTCCGGCATTGAGGGTTCGTGTAATCCTACGCAATGTGTTCATCATCCAACAAGAGTGTAGAGTATGCATTTATCTATTCTGTTATGTGATCAATGTTGAGAGTGTCCACTAGTGAAAGTCTAATCCCTAGGCCTTGTTCCTAAATATCGCTATCGCTTGCTTGTTTACTTGTTTTATTGCGTTACTACTGCTGCGTTATTACCGCTGCGTTACTACTCGTTTGTTTATCGTCCTGGGCAAAGCACTTTTACTGGTGCCGTTGCTACTACTTATTCATACCACCTGTATTTCACTATCTCTTCGTCGAACTAGTACACCTATTAGGTGTGTTGGGGACACAAGAGACTTCTTGCTTTGTGGTTGCGGGGTTGCATGAGAGGGATATCTTTGACCTCTTCCTCCCCGAGATCGATAAACCTTGGGTGATCCACTTAAGGGAAACTTGCTGCTTGTTCTACAAACCTCTGCTCTTGGAGGCCCAACACTGTCTACAAGAATAGAAGCTCCCATAGACATCAAGCACTTTTACTGGCGCCGTTGCTGCGGGAGGAAAGGTAAAAAGGCACTCATACTCCGGTTCCAGTGTAACGATACTTTTACGGCGCCATTGTGTTTGTGCTCGAAGCTATTTCCTTTAGATCCTGCAATTGCATCTTTTTGTTTCTTGTTTACACTAGTTTGGCATAATGGACAACAATGAGCTTCTTATTCTATTTCCTGATTTAAAACATGGATTGTTTGATGCGAAAATTAAAAAACCTATGGAATCTTATTTGCATGCTTGGTAGTAATATTAGTATGAACGCTTTGAACACCATTGTTGATAATGATATAGAAAGTTCTAAGCTTGGGGAAGTCTGGTTTTCATGATCTTTTTAGTCCCCCAAGCATTGAGGAGAAAATTTTCTTTGATGATACTTTGCCTCCTATTTATGATGATTATAATAGTGGTCTTTTGGTACAACCTACTATGGAGAGTAAATTTTGTTGTGATTATACTATGCCTCCTACACTTGATGAGAATAATAATGATAGCTACTTTGTTGAATTTGCTCCCACTACAATTAATAAGAATGACTATGCTTATGTTGGGAGTAGTAATAATTTTATGCATGAGACTCATGATAAGAATGCTTTATGTGATAGTTATATTGTTGAGTTTGCTCATGTTGCTACTGAAAGTTATTATGAGAGAGGAAAATATGGTTGTAGAGATTTTCATGTTACTAAAATGCCTCTCTATGTGCTGAAATTTTTGAAGCTACACTTGTTTTATCTTCCTATGCTTGTTACTTTGCTCTTCATGAACTTGTTTACTTACAAGATTCCTATGCATAGGAAGCATGTTAGACTTAAATATGTTTTGAATTTGCCTCTTGATGCTCTCTTTTGCTTCACATACTATCTTTTGCGAGTGCATCATTAAAACTGCTGAGCCCATCTTAATGGCTAAAAAGAAAGAACTTCTTGGGAGATAACCCATGTGTTTATTTTGCTACAGTACTTTGTTTTATATTTGTGTCTTGGAAGTTGTTTACTACTGTAGCAACCTCTCCTTATCTTAGTTTTGAGTTTTGTTGTGCCAAGTAAAGTCTTTGATAGTAAAGTAAGTACTAGATTTGGATTACTTGCGCAGTTCCAGATTTCTTTGCTGTCACGAATCTGGGTCTACCTCTCTGTAGGTAGCTCAGAAAATTAAGCCAATTTACGTGCATGATCCTCAGATATGTACGCAACTTTCATTCAATTTGAGCATTTTCATTTGAGCAAGTCTGGTGCCCTAATAAAATCCATCTTTACGGACTGTTCTGTTTTGACAGATTCTGCCTTTTATTTTGCATTGCCTCTTTTGCTATGTTGGATGAATTTCTTTGATCCATTAATGTCCAGTAGCTTTATGCAATGTCCAGAAGTGTTAAGAATGATTGTGTCACCTCTGAACATGTGAATTTTTATTGTGCACTAACCCTCTAATGAGTTGTTTCGAGTTTGGTGTGGAGGAAGTTTTCAAGGGTCAAGAGAGGAGGATGATATACTATGATCAAGAAGAGTGAAAGCTCTAAGCTTGGGGATGCCCCGGTGGTTCACCCCTGCATATTCTAAGAAGACTCAAGCGTCTAAGCTTGGGGATGCCCAAGGCATCCCCTTCTTCATCGACAACATTATCGGTTCCTCCCCTGAAACTATATTTTTATTCCGTCACATCTTATGCACTTTGCTTGGAGCGTCGGTTTGTTTTTGTTTTTGTTTTGTTTGAATAAAATGGATCCTAGCATTCACTTTATGGGAGAGAGACACGCTCCGCTGTAGCATATGGACAAGTATGTCCTTAGGCTCTACTCATAGTATTCATGGCGAAGTTTCTTCTTCGTTAAATTGTTATATGGTTGGAATTGGAAAATGCTACATGTAGTAATTCTAAAATGTCTTGGATAATTTGATACTTGGCAATTGTTGTGCTCATGTTTAAGCTCTTGCATCATATACTTTGCACCCATTAATGAAGAAATACTTAGAGCTTGCTAATTTGGTTTGCATATTTGGTTTCTCTAGAGTCTAGATAACATCTAGTATTGAGTTTTGAACAACAAGGAAGACGGTGTAGAGTCTTATAATGTTTACAATATGTCTTTTATGTGAGTTTTGCTGCACCGTTCATCCTTGTGTTTGTTTCAAATAACCTTGCTAGCCTAAACCTTGTATCGAGAGGGAATACTTCTCATGCATCCAAAATCCTTGAGCCAACCACTATGCCATTTGTGTCCACCATTCCTACCTACTACATGGTATTTCTCCGCCATTCCAAAGTAAATTGCTTGAGTGCTACCTTTAAAATTCCATCATTCACCTTTGCAATATATAGCTCATGGGACAAATAGCTTAAAAACTATTGTGGTATTGAATATGTACTTATGCACTTTATCTCTTATTAAGTTGCTTGTTGTGCGATAACCATGCTTCTGGGGACGCCATCAACTATCTTTGTTGAATATCATGTGAGTTGATATGCATGTCCGTCTTGTCTGAAGTAAGAGAGATCTACCACCTTAATGGTTGGAGCATGCATATTGTTAGAGAAGAACATTGGGCCGCTAACTAAAGCCATGAATCATGGTGGAAGTTTCAGTTTTGGACACATATCCTCAATCTCATATGAGAATAATAATTGTTGCCACATGCTTATGCATTAAAGAGGAGTCCATTATCTGTTGTCCATGTTGTCCCGGTATGGATGTCTAAGTTGAGAATAATCAAAAGCGAGAAATCCAAAATGCGAGCTTTCTCCTTAGACCTTTGTACGAGCGGCATGGAGGTACCCCATTGTGACACTTGGTTAAAACATGTGCATTGCAAAGATCCGGTAGTCCAAGCTAATTAGGACAAGGTGCGGGCACTATTAGTATACTATGCATGAGGCTTGCAACTTGTAAGATATAATTTTCATAACTCATATGCTTTATTACTACCGTTGACAAAATTGTTTCATGTTTTCAAAATAAAAGCTCTAGCACAAATATAGCAATCGATGCTTTCCTCTTTGAAGGACCTTTCTTTTACTTTTATGTTGAGTCAGTTCACCTATTTCTCTCCTTCCCAAGAAGCAAACACTTGTGTGAACTGTGCATTGATTCTTACATACTTGCTTATTGCACTTTTTATATTGCTTTGCATTGCAATTATCCATGAGATATACATGTTATAAGTTGAAAGCAACCGCTGAAACTTAATCTTCCTTTGTGTTGCTTCAATGCCTTTACTTTGATTTATTGCTTTATGAGTTAACTCTTATGCAAGACTTATTAATACTTGTCTTGAAGTACTATTCATGAAAAGTCTTTGCTTTACGATTCACTTGTTTACTCATGTCATTACCATTGTTTTGATCGCTGCATTCATTACATATGTTTACAAATAGTATGATCAAGGTTATGATGGCATATCACTTCAGAAATTATCTTTGTTATCGTTTTACCTGCTCGGGACGAGCAGAACTAAGCTTGGGGATGCTTGATACGTCTCCGACGTATCGATAATTTCTTATGGTCTATGCCATATTATTGATGATACCTACATGTTTTATGCACACTTTATGTCATATTCGTGCATTTTCTGGAACTAACCTATTAACAAGATGCCGAAGAGCCAGTTCCTCGTTTTCTGCTGTTTTTGGTTCCGAAATCCTAGTAATGAAATATTCTCGAATTGGACGAAATCAAGACCCAGGTCCCTATTTTTCCCGGAGCCTTCCGGAACACCCGAGAGCCGCCGGAGGGAAGCCACGGGGCCCCACACCCCACAGCGCGGCCGGAGGGGGGCCGCGCCGCCCTATGGTGTGGGCCCCCGAGCCCCCTCCGAGGCTGCCCTTCCGCCTATTTAAAGCCTCCGTCGCGAAAACCACGATGCGAAGAACCACGATACGGAAAACCTTCCGGAGCCGCCGCCATCGTGAAGCCAAGATCCGGGGACAGGAGTCTCGTGTCCGGCACCCTGCCGGAGCGGGGAAGTGCCCCGGAAGGCTTCTCCATCAACACCGCTGCCATCTCCACCGCCATCTTCATCACCGCCGTCTGCTCCCATGAGGAGGGAGTAGTTCTCCATCGAGGCTCGGGGCTGTACGGGTAGCTATGTGGTTCATCTCTCTCCTATGTCCTTCAATACAATAATCTCATGAGCTGCCCTACATGATTGAGATTCATATGATGATGCTTGTAATCTAGATGTCATTATGCTAGTCAAGTGAGTTTTACTTATGTGATCTCCGGAGACTCCTTGTCCCACGTGTGTAAAGGTGACAGTGTGTGCACCGTGTGGGTCTCTTAGGCTATATTTCACAGAATACTTACTCCCTGTTATGAATGGCGTAGTGAAGTGCTTATTTATATCTCTTTATGATTGCAATGTGTTTTGTATCACAATTTATCTATGTGCTACTCTAGTGATGTTATTAAAGTAGTTTATTCCTCCTGCACGGTGTAATGGTGACGAGTGTGTGCATCGCGTGTTAGTACTTGGCATATGCTATGATCATGATCTCTTGTAGATTGTGGAGTTAATTATCATTATGATAGTATTGATGTGATCTATTCCTCCTACATAGCGTGAAGGTGACGGTGTGCATGCTTTGTGTTAGTACTTGGTTTAGTCGTATTGATCTTTCTTGCACTCTAAGGTTATTTAAATATGAACATTGAATTGTGGAGCTTGTTAACTCCGGCATTGAGGGTTCGTGTAATCCTACGCAATGTGTTCATCATCCAACAAGAGTGTAGAGTATGCATTTATCTATTACTGTTATGTGATCAATGTTGAGAGTGTCCACTAGTGAAAGTCTAATCCCTAGGCCTTGTTCCTAAATATCGCTATCGCTGCTTGTTTACTTGTTTCTTGCGTTACTACTTGCTGCGTTACTACTACTGCGTTACTACTGTTTGTTTACTCGTCCTGGGCAAAGCACTTTTCACGGTGCCGTTGCTACTACTTATTCATACCACCTGTATTTCACTATCTCTTCACCGAACTAGTACACCTATTAGGTGTGTTGGGGACACAAGAGACTTCTTGCTTTGTGGTTGCAGGGTTGCATGAGAGGGATATCTTTGACCTCTTCCTCCACGAGATTGATAAACCTTGGGTGATCCACTTAAGGGAAACTTGCTGCTGTTCTACAAACCTCTGCTCTTGGAGGCCCAACACTGTCTACAAGAATAGAAGCTCCCGTAGACATCATCGGGTCGGGGTCGGGCCAGAGAGGAGAGAGAGGTGGAGGGACCTGATCGCGTTTGAAAAAGAGAAAGAGGGGGGCGGCTGCAAAACTTCCAAGGAGGTTTGGTGGGGATCCGGTGGAGGCTAGGGTTTCGGTGGGGAGGCCGGGTTGGGCTAGGAGGAGGCCGCCGGCTGGGCCTTGTTCTGGGCCTGGCCGGATGGAGTCTTTTCCTTTTTTTTTAAACAGTTTGCTGTTATTATTTTTCTATTTTTGTTTTAAAGCCATTTCAAATAGATTTTATATAGGAAAATAAGCAGAGAAAGGAGGACTATTATTTGGAAGAAAAGAGGAGAATAGCTTTATCAATAAAATAGGGTTTAATAAAAAATAATTTTAGAGTTCAAAAAATATGCATGATGCCATGATTATGCACAAAAGGATAATAACAAACAAATCTAATAGGGGTATTTTCCTGGGCCGCTACAATCGACACCACTAACAAGGAATCTCGCCCCGAGATTCCACGTCATGGTAAGGGGGAAGAGAGGTGAACTATCGGATCTTCTGGCGATGGGTCGACTCCTCGACACCACTAACAAGAGTTGTTGCTCCATGTTGTTCGGGTCGACACCACTAACAAGGGTTGTTGCTCCGCTGGTGATGATGCGCTTTTGTCGGGATCCTCTGAAGATGGGACCTAATAGGTGAGGGGCAAAGATCGTCCAACCCACGTGGAACCTAAGACTCGGAAAAAAACTCAGATAAGAGAGAAGACTTAAAACTCGTGAAGATACGAGGAGAAAGAATATAGGTAAGGAGAAAAATCTGAGCTAATCAGAACTATCCAACGAGTTTTAGAAAATAGTTTGGACTCTCTAAACTCAACGACCGTTGGCAAGGTTATCCTAAAGGCTGGACTAGTGGGGTACCGTCAACCTGAGGCTCTGATACCAACTTGTGACGCCCCAAAACCGGTACCATGAGGATCCCAGCGAATCCGCCGAAATCCGCACGATATCGATTCTAGGAGACGCACCACCAAGCGCCTCGTACACGCCGAAGCATGCACGCGATGCGGGTGGAATCAATCACGAGCGGTAACATTACAATAGGTTTACAATAGAGCCCACAAGGTACATATATATTACAACAACGACTCGAACGAGTCAAGATACAAATAGATACATACAAAGATCCAAATCATACAGAAGATCAAATACATCCGAGTACGGACAAGATACAAATTTGGACTAAGAGTCCTGAAGATAACCAGTGGCGTCCATAACCCTGCCCAGGCCAAGCCGGAAGGGTAAGCTTGCTAACGTCGCCTTCATCGTACCGGTCTTCATACCTGCCCGGTTATATCCCGTAGAAGCAGCAATAAGTACGGGTTCGTACTTAACAAGACTTCAAGACGTATAAGCATTCGTCAACCAGTCGTCCTTTGTACTTGAGGCACGCAGGGGACTTAGAGGACGCAAGAGGAACGTCATAGGCAATATGGTGGGGTTAAGCGGCAGCGCGCAAGCACTAAAACCCTATAGAGACACTCTACAACATTCGTCTATCAGAGAAGGTGAGAGAGCGCATAAGCTAGCAGTTCTATACTCTGCAAACATAACACAGCCGATGCGTTCCCCCTTCGCCGAGAAGTACTTACAAAGGCACTCACACGGTTGTCAAGTTTTAACCATTTATTATTTAAGTTGTTCTATCTTACTACGCAAGTTATTAGTATTGAAACAACAGGTGTAAGTTGTCTATGGTCGAGTCATACAGCTCCAAGTCGTCCATAACCGCGGACGCGGCTTATCGATAAGATGTAACCCTGCAGGGGTGCCCAAATGTGCCCACACGCACGATCAACCCAACCGAGCAAAGGAAGGATATCACGACACGCACTCTCCTTCACGACAACAATGTCCAGGAAGCCACCTAACCAAGTTGAACCCGAATCGAAGTCCGGCCGAATCTCCGAGACGGACCTAGCTGTTTGCGCCTACGGCTTCCGAGGGTCAAAACACACACTGGGGCGAATGACCTGCTTCAGCATCGATGAACGAACGTACCGCATCCTATACGTGCATACCAGAAACAAGTGATACAAGGCACCCAGGGGCTTCCCAAAGTAAACAAGTAACAAGCTGGCATGCACGCAACAACAAATGGTAAAACATTACGAACTAGTTGTGGCCACTGGACAAAGCTGTAGATTCCGCGGTGGTCGAGGGGAGACCCATAGGCATACCCACGTGTGGTTAGAGCGCTCAGTCTCGGAACAGATAACAAGAACTCGGGTCCTAAGCTTTAAAGAAACACAAGTGAGCCGTCATAAAACGATCAGCTGACCCACTGATGTCTCCGCTAACAACTATTAACAAGTAAGCATGATATCCACGACAGATATAACCATGTAGCATGTGTCATGATTCCCAACAGATAACCGATAAGATAGCGGTAACGGTAACGAGATATAACAGCACTAGCATGCACTACGACTCGCAAGGCAGACCCGATAACCAAACAATAGGCTGTAGGTGGTTGGTGGAGGCAATATAGGCTGCTTGAGGTAACAAGTGGAAGGGACACGTAACAAGAACGCAACTCAAGGATAGCATAAGGGAGAAGGCAAAATAAAATAGGTGAGCGACTTCTGCAGGGGCAGGAGTATAGGGGAAATGCTTGCCTGTTAAAGCTTGCCGAGGGACATCCGGAGATCTTGACGTATCTCACAACACCACTTCGCGATCCTATCCGGGAAGAAGCAAATGCTGGAACACACAACGGATGCAAATCTTACTACTACGGCAAAAGAATCGGCATGATCATGATATGATATGCATGGCATGGCAAACATGATGTGGCGATGCAACTTATATCCAATTTAAACGGAATCGGAATTCCGACAAACAATTATTAGATTCAAGTTCCCGCATATTAATTGTTGGTTAGCATGGCAAAGACATGGCATATGTGAGCTACAGCAAAATTAAATGGAACCGGGACAAGAGATAAGCATTCCCGCACAATTCCATATTTATTTAGGTGATTCACTATTTACCCGGACCCATGAGATATGCGATGCAGCGCAACATGTATGATTGATGCAACAAGATATAGATGCACATTTATAAAATAGGGTATGATTGGCTCGGGGTCTCACGGTAGCGAAACAAGGCGGTCGCCGGATTCGGGTTCGGAGAGGAAGAAGATGAAGCGAGGTCTCGATCTTCCGACCCATGAAGAACTTGGTTAGATGGCGGATACTTCGCCTTCGGATCCGGGGAGAACTTGAGGTTCCGGCTTCGGTTCGTGGGTGTCGAACTTGAATTTGCGTCATCGATCTCCCGGTTCAACTCCAAAACGTGCCTGGTAGAAGGCAGAGCAAATGTTGGTCCTAGTTGCATGGACACATATACCAAAACGAGAAGGCGGCGTCCGAATTGAAACACCTTACTGCTGTTGGCAAAAGAAACAACGATGGCTGCTAGTTACTGACGAGCGGATGCGTGCGCGCACGAAACAAAATGGCACAACGACGCTGAAGAGCTGGCGCTGCCAGAACGCAGAGGTGGCCAGGGGTCGATGGAGCACAACCAGAGATGGAGAACATGGCAGAAGCGCGGTGGCGTCGTGGCGCCCGCGTTGCAGAACTTGACGACGGCCAGGCGAGCTCGTGACGGCCGCGGGGAAGGAGGCAAGGACGCGGTGCCGGGGTCGCGGCGCTGCAGGCCCTGCTCGCGGGGAAGACATGAAGCAGGGGGTCGCGTCCATGGAGAGGACGCTCGCGTGGAGGAGCTCCGGGACGGCGGCCTTGGGCGTCGTGGCTCCTGGCGGCGCGAGATGGAGAGGGGAACGGTGCCAGGTCGCGTGGACGAGCGGAGGAGGTGCGGCGCAGGGGACTCGCGGACGGAGGCGGGCGACGGAGGCAGAGACGCGGCTTGGTTCGAACGCGGGCGTCTAGGAGGAGGCCGTCGACGCGCGGCCACGGGAAGAGGAGGAGCCAGGGAGGTGGCGGCGCGCTTGCAGGAGGGCGTCCGCCGGTCGGGGAAGAGCCGACGGGAGCATCGGGGCGCGCGAGGCAGGCGGCGCCATGGCCCGAGGCGCGAGGCGAGCAGTGGAGAGGGAGCGCTCGGGGCGGAGACGAGGTGAGGAGCGAGCGGCGTCGGGTCGGGGTCAGGCCAGAGAGGAGAGAGAGGTGGAGGGACCTGATCGCGTTTGAAAAAGAGAAAGAGGGGGGCGGCTGCAAAACTGCCAAGGAGGTTTGGTGGTGATCCGGTGGAGGCTAGGGTTTCGGTGGGGAGGCCGGGTTGGGCTAGGAGGAGGCCGCCGGCTGGGCCTTGTTCGCAGGCTCGGCCGGATGGAGTCTTTTCCTTTTTTTTTAAACAGGTTCTTTGTTATTATTTTTCTATTTTTGTTTTAAAGCCATTTCAAATAGATTTTATATAGGAAAATAAGCAGAGAAAGGAGGACTATTATTTGGAAGAAAAGAGGAGAATAGCTTTATCAATAAAATAGGGTTTAATAAAAAATAATTTTAGAGTTCAAAAAATATGCATGATGCCATGATTATGCACAAAAGGATAATAACAAACAAATCTAATAGGGGTATTTTCCTGGGCCGCTACAACTGGGCCACGGCCCATGAGGTAAATGCCTTTTTTTTCTTTTTTCTATTTACAATTCTGCATTCAAAAACTAACTTTTTGAAAATTTGATCAAATTTTATGTACTCCCTCCGATTCATATTAATTGACTTTAATATAGATGTATCTAGAACTAAAATGTGTCTAGATACATTCATATTAGAGTCAATTAATATGAACCGGAGGGAGTATATAGATTTTAGAAATGAACGAAATTTTTTTCAAAATTTGAAATTTGATTAAAATCAAAAAATCGTTCAAAATTCAAAATCTGTTTGAAAAATCAGAAATCGTTCAAATTTTGAAAAAATGTTCAAAACTATAAATTTGTTCAAATTTTAAAATCGTTCAAATTTAAAAAATTCTTCAAATTTAAAAATTGTTCAAAGTTTGAAATTCGTTCAAATTTCGAAATGAACATTCTTCATTTTGAACATTTTTTTAAACTTGAACAATTTTCAAACTTGAACAATTTTAGAAAATTATTTTTAATCAGAAAAATAAAACGAGAAAAAAGAAACACAGAAAAAGAAAACAAAAAACGAAAAGAGAACCGAAAAACCGAAAAACCAACAGCAAATAGAAAAACCAATAGATGTTATATGGGCCAGGCCCATGCACCGCAGAGGGTGTGTGGCGATCGCTATACACCGACCTGGTCGGTCGGTGTATAGGATTTGCCACCTCACGGAACTGTCTACGTGCAGTCGTGCGTCTACGCGCGGTTGTGTCAATGGTACATTTAGGCCTGTCTACTAGTTAGCTCTTTGGGCTGGGCCCATGAGGCCGCTGATCTCTTTTTCTTTTTGCGAATTCCACCGATCTCTCTCTAATGGCTGAAAACTAACGACGATTTTGGGCGGGACTCCGGAGCGACATCTCACGGATTTTCACTGTTCCAACGGGCTTTGCTTCAATGTGGAGATCGCTATTCTCGAGAGCACCAATGTAAACGAAAAAGAGCACATCTATTGACCATACAAGTGAATGAAATTGGAGAACTGATGAAGAAGTTGTTCGTAAATTGCTTCATGATCGAGCTGTGGCCAACACTGTGTGTCTCTGGAGGCTTGCTTCAGTGTCCCCCCTTCACCAAGACTTGAAGAGGTAAGTTTTTTTTCGATGTCTTCCTTTTTTAGCCCGCAAAAACCGCTATCAAACCCTATATACCCTCGTATCGTTACTAGATGTACTCAATGTTCTACCAGCCGATGTGGCCGATGGAATATTTTACCCACATATGTTTCAGTTTTCGGCGGTACACCGTTGTCTGCGCGTCCGACTAATGATCAATATAGACTTAAACGGATCGCACTGGCTACTCTAGGGCTTGTACTTATGTATTTTTTTTTAAACAGAGACAAAAGCTTTGCCTCAACTATTAATTAAGAAGAGAGTGCTCAGTTTTTAGGAGAAAACCGAGAGAAAACCTACAACAACTGGATAAAGCCCACATAAACGACGCACCCACTCACAACCAAGCCTAAGAAAGACCAATAAACAGGGCCGCAACCACTCTAGCCAACACAAGTGACCACAGGACGACACAAATGAACTCCAAACACGACACTCCAACATCACGTCGACAAACACAGGTCATGAAATTGGACGTACCCATCAATCTACTGCGGATCTAGGGTAGGCATCAACCAAGGTAGCGAGAAAATCGCAAAGCTCTCGAGCGACGACACATCCGGGAACCATTGACAACAGTCCCGAGTTAGCAACCACATCACCAATAGGAACCACATTCCTACTGGACTCAAGCGAGATTGAGTGAACATCGTTAACAACACCACTCTTCTCAATGGCAAGCGTTTGGTTCGGCAGAGAAGCCACAATCGAAATCTCGTGCGATTCGGACCTCACTTCCTTGACGGAAAGAGGCGTAACCACACAACCACTCAAATCCATGAGATCGGGCACCACAGATGTATCACCACACAACTCATGTAGTTCTGGCATGATCTCAACCACCGATGACTTCTTCTCAACGGAGTCAAGAGGAAACGAATCATGCACGGTGGCGAGGTCCTGACCACCAGAAGAACACATCTCCGCCAGCTCCAACGGAACACCAACGCGTGCCAACATCAACTTGAGAGTTGCCACGTCTTCATGTAGGGGGCGACATGCCTCCTCAACGCGGTTAGCAACCAATTGAGCGAGCTCCAAGCGCAGCAAGGCAAACTGACACTGAAGGCGAGAGTTGAAACAGGCATTGACCTTGAACTTCTCGCAACACCTTGGAGAGGGCCCTAGCAGCAATGTTGAAGGTGACGACGAGCCGCACACGACCTCAGCCCAACTCCTGGATGCTGAGGGATGACGAGCCTAGGCGAACGGAGAGTGCCTCCGCTGACAAGGAGCACACACGTCCGGAGAACGAGCACAGGCGTCCCGAGAGCGATAACGAGCGACAGGAAAGCGCGCACGACAGAAACACTCCCGATGACCAGGACGACGACAACGGATGCATCTGAAGGGCTCACGACATGTGTTGACCTGGTAGTCACGCTCGAGGCACCGAAAACATCTCCCCCGAGCCCAACGCTTAAAGGCGAGACTACGCTCGAGACCTTCCTTCCGAAGCAAAGGCGATGGCTCGCGGCCAGGGAGACCGCCCCAACCCACCTGCACCCAGTCTTCGTCATCTCCAAGAACGCCAGCAATAGAAAAGAGACCTCCGCAGTGCTCCGTTCGTGCCTCCTCAACATGACACACATCATCGGTGCCATGGACCGAGATGAAAACAACGCCATTGGAGGAGGCACCGAGCCAACTCTTCATCATCATCGTCCTCGTCCGAGCCCAATGAAGCAGTCCAAAGCAAGCTCGGGGCCGACATCGCATCACCGACGGGAAGTGGCACCTCGGCAGGGTCACCCAAGGCAACCGGCGGCAATGACAACAAGCCGAGCCCCTCGACCAACACGGCAGGGTCACAAAGCAGCCCGTCGGAAGTGCAAGGACCAGTTAGAGGAGAGCCCGCCATTGCAGTCCTATGGAGGTGGCAAGGAAAGCTCGCCTTTGCCTTGTGCCACCCCACACAGGCCACCAACCCCGTGCACGGGATGCTGAAATTTATCACCAACTCCGAGCTCATTGCATCCGAAGTGAGAGCAGCGGCGGATGACAGCAGCTCTACCGTGGTGGTCTGGACAAGCTTGTCGACGAACATGGCACCGGAGCATGGAAGCAGCGAAGAATCTTCTGCCAACGGAGAGGCCGCCGGCACAGAGGGCTGGGGCAGGGAGCTGATGACCGTCGGGAGCGGTCCATGGTCGAAGGAGACCATGACGGGGGGAAGCGAAGCAGCGGGCGACGGAGCTTGAGCTGGCGTCTTCGGGGCCTTGCGGAGGAGGGTGCGCTTCTTCAACCGCCCATGAATGGCTGGGTCGGACACGCGGGAGGCGAGGATGGCCGCGGCATGCTCGGCCACAGAGGGTGGCGAGGCCATGATGGCCGCCAGTCGGGGCTTGGGGAGCGCAGACGCGTCGAGGTGGAGCGGAAGCTCTGGGCGCGGCAGTGCCGCGGCAATAGCCGAAACAGCTGCTACATGGCGCCCATGCCCATCAGACTGCCCACCATGGGCATTAGCTTCGTCCGGACGAGGATGAATGGTGGCGGCCTTGACAACAGGAAGAGGCGTCGGACTTCAGGAGAGGGGGAAGAGGGCGCGAAGGGGAACCCAGATCTGATTGATGTTATTGGAGAGGATGCCGGTGATAGGAGATCAGGCCTGCAGTGGCGCTCCTTCGCCTGGAAACGCCATGGTCGCCGAGAGCCCCTCCAAAATAGTCAAGAACCATGTTACAGATAGGGCTAGAACTATGAAGGTTAGATATCTGAGGACACGCTAGGTAGATTGGTTTCTAGCAGGACTCTGCTCGAGTGTGGCCTTTTGAAGACCGAGCTACATGTAGCTCTTTATTTTTAAAGATTCAAAACCTATATTTAAAGTTTCAAAAAAATCTGAAACAAAATTCTATAAGTAGCCAATGATATCTATACCTATACCTAATACCTAATAAAGGAGCTAAGGTTTCTGCCAAAATTTTCGTCCAACTTTTTTTTGGACCGTTTTGCCCTCCCACCAAATTACATAATACAAACAATTGCCACATACCGTTTCGTTCTGTTCTTTTCCCAACCAAACCGAACGAACGAACGCCGCCTGGAGGGGCGGGGCGAGGCTCCAGGCCGCGCGCGCTCCGACGGCCCTTCCTCCGCACGCACATCCTTCCGTATTGTGTATCGTTACGTGTGGGCCGGCCCGTTTCACCAGGAAGTTCAGTTTCGTATAGGTCTGGATGTAGGATAACGGCAGTTTTTGCACCGGCCGCGATCGATTTCCATTGTCTTCCTTTGTGGGCCACAAAGGCAATTGAAGCAATGATCGACCGTCCCAAAAAAGACAAACCTCTTGATAGAATTTGGATTGGATAGTCCCACATCGTTACCTGGTAGTGAGTCCTACCGGTTCATATACTTCAAAATTGCTTGGAGTATCATCAAGGGAATCAGCAACAAGTAGCACCATAGCTTGGTCTGAAATATGCGGCATGCATGAATTATAAAGGAAGGCGCCTGGATGGTCTGCTGCTAGCATGAATTGAAAAGAGGATGCCTCGTGTGAGAGTAAAATAAGGAATTGTGCCACCGGTTGGATGCCCAGATTGGATGGGGGTTGTTGGGAGAAAGAAGATCGTGTCCCGCAGTGGAGCGGCCGCTGTGGCCTTGTGGAGGCTCATCGAAAATTAGTGCCGCCGCCCCTACGTAGTCATGGCAGCTTACTCGTCGTATCTCATCCGAGGAGATGCCACCGTGCGTAGCCCCTGCTAGCCGTGTTCAAATTATACTCACGCCGGCGCCATCCACAATACGGAGTTCCTTCGTCTGAAACAGGAATAACGAGGATTACAATGGCTTTATTTTATTCGAATGTGTATCTAGCGAGCTTAAACCTGGTACCTACTATCTCATTACCTACGAATTGTTGCAAGTACATATAATCATCGGCCAAGGAAGTTGTACAAGGTTGAGGGCAATTGGGTGCCTGACGATTGCCTGCAGGACCTTTCTAACAACAGCTATGTAGGCCAGCGCTCCCAAGGTTGCCATACAGACACTTGTGGCCCATCACAGGAATGGTGAACGGCAGGATTTCCATTGCAGGATCATAGGCAATGGCCTATACACCGTCACATCATTCTACACGATGAAGGGCAAGAAGGGTGTCGACTAGGATGTTGGGAGTACGTCAAAGCACAAAAATATTCCATATTTTTTCATAACTTGTTTTTACTGCCATGACAATATTTTAACAATGTATCTTCCGTTGCAATGCAGGGGGCAATTTTTCAATATATATAATAAAGAATGGGTATGATGGACTGACTTGATCATCAGAAGCTTCACCGGCGAGTCATGAAAAGATGATTTTTTTAAGGTTTCTTCGTCGATGATCTGAACAAGATGAGTTCTGGCCTGCATACTTTGCTAGCCAACTCCGAAAACCGAGTGTGAAGCCATTATCGACGGCGGTGTGCTCACGCACACAGACAATGCATCGAGGCTCGGAGACGTGAGGGTACTTAGCTCCAGATGTACGAAACAATGGTGACGAACCGGTGGAGGACCGTGACGAGAAATTAGAGGAGACTGGTGCGACGGAACCTTACTACCGGAGACAGAGAAGACGAGCACAACTACAACACCCAAATATGCATAAATCAGGGAAAAGAGTAGTGGTAGACGAGTAGGTTTTACATATAACAATGGGAGAAGATGGTATAGATAACGGCTACGAATTTATTAGAACCAATCGAATTTGGGATACACAACACATACGATTTGCTACAGTGTTTGACTATTTGTTCTTCCCGGTGCAACGCACGGGCACTTTTGCTAGTATGTTCTAAATGGTGCAAAATCTCAATGCAAACTAGTTGGTATTATAGGCTACACGAAATTGACAAAATCTAACAAAATTAGTAGTCTTGAGATCTGTACTATTCACTATAAAATTTGTCAGAATTTATCATTTTTGTGTAGCCTAGAATATAAAGTAGTTTGTATTAAGATTATACATCATTGTAGTATACATCGTTGGCTATCTCTGAAATTTTATTCGAATTTTTAAAATTATGGAATATGAAATCTAAATATTTAAAAATAAAGAGGTACATGTAGCCTCCGTTTGAAGTTTTCTGACTCTGCTGCCGCTATTTCGCCACCGGCAGATACACAGACGAACGAAGTGAGCGAGGGACTTGCAGAAATCGAGCCAAATACTAAAAGAAAAAACTTGCTAAAAACCGCCAGCAGTTGCCGTTGCTAAACTTGTAAATGGGCCGGCGCACCCGCCAATCACCGGCGATGAATAGGATTTGCCGGGCTAACAGGATGGCTTAAAGCATCCTGGGCCTGCGGGTATCCCGGCCGTATCTTGTGGAGAGCACAGGACAGTCGCAATTAGCAAGGCCTTTTAGATGTCCTTATTTATACTCGAGCATGAGGACGTCTGTTGTGAACGAAAACCGCCCGCCCCTTTGAGCTTGGACGGTGCCATCTCAAAGCTCGCGTCGTCTAGAAATCCCCGATGTGGCAGACGACGAGGTGCACGCACCTCCCCTGTCTCGGGATAGCACCGAAACCTGCAAAACGCACAGTACATCTTCCCTGCCCTACCACTGAAGTACTGAACCGGTAGTGCGATCTGTGTTGACCAACGACCACTCGCACGCATAGAAAGATCTGGTAGTGGCATCGCATCCGCTGTCTTGGCATGGCATACAAAGTATTTTTTCGTAACCGCGCGGTTGAAAATTCGATTCGCACCCAAGTGATTCGACCTAAACTGATTTGGCAATCCGCGGAAAGGCAAAAGAAGTTCAAATTTGGATTGCCAATGACGCAGAGTGTTTCTGCGCCCTGTCTCGCCCGCATGGCAGTACGCACTTCGGCCGCGTAGTTTCGGCCCGCATCGCTTCCACGACTGCGTGTGCCACATCATTGCCAATTTGCCATCAATAGCGCCTCTTCTTTAGAGGACGCGCCAGATCTGGTGGGCGGTGGCTGGCCTTATATGTCGTCATCAATAGTAGTTATCTTTAAAAGACACCGATAACATCCTGGCATCGCCCACACCTTCCTGTCCACACGCTTGCACCCAAACACACCGAAAACACAACGCATCGTGGCAACGTCATGGGCCATGAAGCAAGACCTTTGCAGGCGGCAGAGGGTCCCCTTCATTCCACCGTTGCCAGGATGTTCTACGAGAACTGGATGTCGTGCATCGGCATCGGCAGGTTGTATACTCATCTAGTTTTGGGATAGTTACCACACTGACCTCTTTTCTCGATTAATGATATGCCATGCCATCAAAATGCTTAGTTAGCATTGCATGACACTAGTAGAAAAAGAGGCTTTTATTCAGAGCTGCCCGAAGCTTTAGCACCGGTTAGGCTACGAACCCAGACTAAAGGGTGCATTACCACCGGTTTGAGAGGCCAGAGTTTTAGCACCGGTTCGTGCGGGACCTTTAGCACCGGTTCATGGCATTAATTGGTGTAAAAGGTTTTTCTACTCCCCACGCACCTCCACCCCCCACCCCCACCCCCGTGGCTTCCTTTTTTAAATATGTAAAATACAACATAAAATGATAGAATATTCAAAGAATACAATATTTTGAGATTCATGTATGTTACACAAGCTTGTAATATCCCAGGTATTGGGGTTACAAAAATAGAGGAAACAGATGTGTGCATTGCATTCATGCATAGAAAATCTGGGGAATTTTCGCGCTTTAAAGTAAAACAGATCACGATGGCTGAAGTTTCACTTGACCTTGGTGGAATTGAAGTAGCTCATCAAGTCAAGCGCTATAAACCTCAATGTGATTTTGCAAAAACCTTGTTTTGGGTAGAGATAATTTGATCTAAGGGGTTAGATCAAATGGAACTAAAATCAACACAACAACACTTTACTCAATGATCAATTGCTTCATCTTATTAAAGATCACAACATGATATTCCTTGCCATAACATATGAACATCCATTTAATTGGAAATCAAGTAACAATAATTGGAGAATCTATTCTTCACTCATCTTCTCCATGACTTAAACTAATCTATGCTCTTAACATAAACCCTATGATATCCATTCTACTTTAATCTTGAAAACAAGACAAGGAGATCCAACTAAGGAATATAACTCTTCTCTATTCCAAACTATTATACCTCAAACCTAGAGAGGTGAGAGTTCTATTATAATTATTAGAGAAGCAATGACAACCCTTGAGCTAAACCTTGGATATACATCCATGTATTTAAATCCTCATCTTTAAGAGAAACCCTAGGATGTTATTCAAGACAATCTCTAGAGAGAGAAACCATTTATGTTTAACATAGATATTGATGATCACATCAATCTCTATGGAGCCTAACCTCAGGTTAGTATTAAAGTCCTTCCCAAATGAGAGAGACCATTCATACCAATTCTAGATTTACCTATTGAAGAACCAAGAACAACTCTTGAACTAAAGTATTAGGTTGTAAACCATTTCACCTTGGAGTGGTGAGATAACCTAATATCAAATGGAACAAGACTATATTCATGAATTGGTGAAGTAAAGTAGAGACTAAATCAACTAAGTCATCTAGGTAGAGACTCAACCTTTCATACCTAATGAGATCTTGTGAGTACACCATAAACCCTTGAAAATAAGCCGAGCCCCTCGACCAACATGACAGGGTCACAAAGCAGCCCGTTGGAAGTGCAAGGACCAGTTAGAGGAGAGGCCGCCATTGCCGTCCTATGGCGGTGGCAAGGAAAGCTCGCCTTCGCCTTGTGCCACCCCACACAGGCCACCAACCCCGTGCACGGGATGCTAAAATTTATCACCAACTCCGAGCTCATTGCAGCCGAAGTGAGAGTAGCGGCGGATGGCAGCAACTCTACCGTGGTGGTCTGGACAATCTTGTCGACGAACATGGCACCGGAGCATGGAAGCAGTGACGAATCTTTTGCCAACGGAGATGCCGCCGGCGCAGAGGGCTGGGGCAGGGAGCTGATGACCGTCGGGAGCGATCCCTACTCGAAGGAGACCATGACGGGGGGAACAGAAGCGGCGGGCGACAGAGCTTGAGCTAGCCTCTTCGAGGCCTTGCAGAGGAGGGTGCGCTTCATCAACCGCCCATGAATGGCTGGGTCGGACATGCGGGAGGCGAGGACGGCCGCGGCATGCTCGGCCGCAGAGGGGGGCGAGGCCATGATGGCCGCCAGTTGGGGCTTGGGGAGCACAGACGCATCGAGGTGGAGCGGAAGCTCCGGGCACTGCAGTGCCGCGGCAATAGCCGAAACAGCTGCTACATGCTGCCCATGCCCATCAGATTGCCCACCATGGGCATTAGCTTCGTCCGGACGAGGATGAATGG
Organism: Lolium rigidum; assembly: GCF_022539505.1. Classification (NCBI taxonomy): domain Eukaryota; kingdom Viridiplantae; phylum Streptophyta; class Magnoliopsida; order Poales; family Poaceae; genus Lolium; species Lolium rigidum. Next base: position 144,258,495 of record NC_061511.1, on the reverse strand, counting down.
TGGCGGCCTTGACAAGAGGAAGAGGCGCCGGACTTCAGGAGAGGGGGAAGAGGGCGCGAAGGGGCACCCAGATCTGGTTGATGTTATTGGAGAGGATGCCGATGAAAGGAGATCAGGCCTGCAGTGGCGCTCCTTCGCCTGGAAACGCCATGGTCGCGAGAGCCCCTCCAAAATAGTCAAGAACCATGTTACAGATAGGGCTAGAACTATGAAGGTTAGATATCTGAGGACAGGCTAGATAGATTGGTTTCTAGCGGGACTCTGCTCGAGTGTGGCCTTTTAAAGGCCGAGCTACATGTAGCTCTTTATTTTTAAAGATTCAAAACTCATGTTTCAAACTTTCAAAAAAATCTGAAACAAAATTTTATAAGTAGCCAATGATATATGTTCTAAATGGTGCAAAATCTCAATGCAAACTGATTGGTATTATAGGCTACACGAAATTGATAAAATCTAACAAAATTAGTAGTCTTGAGATGTGTACTATTCACTATAAAATTTGTAAGAATTTTTTATTTTTATGTAGCCTAGAATATAAAGTAGTTTGTATTGAGATTATATATCATTGTAGTATACATCGTTGGCTATCTCTGAAATTTTAATTCAAAATTTTCAAAATTATGAAATATGAAATCTGAGTGTTTGAAAATAAAAGAGCTCGGTCTTCGTTTGAACTTTTCATACTCTGTTGCCGCTCTTTCGCCACCGGCATCAGATACACAGACGAACGAAGTGAGCGAGGGACTTGCAGAAATCGAGCCAAATACTAAAAGAAAAAAACTTGCTGAAAACCGCCAGCAGTTGCTGTCGCTAAACTTGTAAATGGGCCGGCGCACCCGCCAATCACCGGCGATGAATAGGATTTTCCGGGGTGGCTAAAAGCATCCTGGGCCTGCGTGGATCCTGGCCGTATCTTGTGGAGAGCACTGGACAGTCGCAATTAGCAAGGCCTTTTAGATGTCCTTATTTATACTCGAGCATGACGACGTCTGTTGTGAAAGAAAACCGCCCGCCCCCTTTGAGCTTGGACGGTGCCATCTCAAAGCTCGCGTCGTCTAGAAATCCCCGATGTGGCAGACGACGAGGTGCACGCACCTCCCCTGTCTCGGGATAGCACCGAAACCTGCAAAACGCACAGTACATCTTCCCTGCCCTACCACTGAAGTACTGAACCGGTAGTGCGATCTGTGTTGACCAACGACCACTGGCACGCATAGAAAGATCTGTTAGTGGCATCGCATCCGCTGTCTTGGCATGACATACGGAGGTTTTTTTCGTAACCGCGCGGTTGAAAATTCGATTCGCACCCAAGTGATTCGACGTAAACTGATTTGGCAATCCGCAGAAAGGCAAAACCGCCGCAAAAGCAGTTCAAATTTGGATCGCGAATGACGCAAAGTGTTTCTGCGCCCTGTCTCGCCCGCATGGCAGTACGTACTTCGGCCGCGTAGTTTCGGCAGCGATATCCGTGAATGCGTGTGCCACACCCTTCACCACCAATAGCGTCTCGTCTTCTCTTTAGAGGACGTGCCAGATCTGGTGGGCGGTGGCTGGTCTTCTACATAGCCATCAATAGCAGCCGGTTTTAAAAGACACCGATAGCATTCTGCCATCGCCCACACCTTCCTATTCACGCTTGCACCCAAACACACCGACAACACAGCGCGTCGCGGCAACATCATGGGCACGAAGAAGAATGACCATGAAGTAGGACCTTCGCAGGCGGCGAAGGAGGAGAAAGCGCGCCAGAGGGTCCCCTTCATTCCTCCGTTGCCAGGATGTTCTACGAGAACTGGATGTCGTGCATCGGCATCGACAGATTGTATACTCATCTAGTTTTGGGAAATGTGATGCTACGATAACATAGCTAGTTACCACACTGATCTCTTTTCTCGAATAATGATATGCCATGCAATCAAAATGCTTAGTTAGCATTGCATGTACACTAGTAGAAAAAGAGGCTTTTGTTCAGAGCTACCCGGAACTTTAGCACCGGTTAGGCTACGAACCCAGATTAAAGGGTGTATTAGCACCGGTCTGAGAGGCCGCAGTTTTAGCACTGGTTCGTGCAGGACCTTTAGCACCGGTTCATGGTACAAACCGGTGTAAAAGGTTTTTCTACTCCCCACGCACCTCCACCCCCTCCCCCACCCCCGCCTTTTTTAACTCTGTAAAATACAACATAAAATGATAGAAAATTCAAAAAATAAAATCTTTTGAGATTCCTGTATGTTACACAACCTACTATTAGGGGAAATTAACAAGTTGGAATTTCGATTTTTTTTTGCAAAAAGTGTAGAAAATGGTAAATGGCTTTTCTGGTTGCATATAACGTCAAAAAACGTATAATATATCAAAATGATCGTGGGAAAAAGTTACATCTGAATTCACCTGGGATTACCCGGTTAGCCAATTTTTATATTCTCAAAATTCCAAATGGAAATATGAAAGAAGGAACATTTTAGTTTTTGCCAAAAATTCAGGATTTATATTTTTTTATTTTTAAAAAATTAAATTAAAATTCCTTCCTGCATAAAGATTACTATTACTTAACCATAACGGTTAGCAAATTTTTAGATTTACAAATGTTCAGGTTAAAGATTTTGCAAAAAAAATTAAAAAAATTTATTGTTTATTTATTCAAGATTATTTTTACATCTTTACTGTTTTTATTAAAATAATCATGTGAAGTTCAAATAATAAAAAAGTGTGATATCGTGATCAACATGTTCATAAGATTGATATGATACTAGTATCAATAACATGCGCGTGAAGCACTTGGAAGCGAGATGGGAGGGAACTCGGAAGTTAAAAGCGTGCTAATGCTGGAGTAGTAGGAGGATTGGTGACAGAGTGGGAAGTTTAACCACGAGTAAGTAATTTGACTAGAGATAAGTGTAGTTCGAGACTAAACTTGTCAAATAACTAAAATGTTAGAAATTTTTTAAAAATAGAAAAAAAAGGGAGTGAAAAATAATTAAAAAATTTGGATATAAAAAACTGCACCGTAGCGGATTCTGCCGCAGCATCGTTTTGGGTTGTTTTCCTGCCACGGCAGACCCTTTAACACCGATTCGTGTGTTATGACCTTGTATTTTCTCATCTATGTGTGCTCCGTGGTCTCTATCGTCTGAGTATGTCCTAGCTGTATGTGTACGCACTACAAAACTGGTCTGCATATGATCGTACGTACTAGAAGCTGTATGTGTAACGCAGGAGTATTACCAACTACCATTCGATATTATAGGGAGCCGTTAGATGGGAAATACAGAGTGGCTCCCGGGTGCCACACACCCCTATACTTGGAAAAATAAAAAAAAATATTAAAAAAAGTTTAAAAAAATTTAATTTTTTTTGGAAATCAAAGATGATCAGGTATTGTACCTGAAACAAAATATTTTCCTAGAAAATTACTTTTATTGTATCCTGGGTAAAAAAAACAAACTCGAAATGCCCCATGACCAGGTACTATTCACTTTTTTTTTGTCATAATTTTGTCTTTTTTGCCCTGGTGTCCATGGGAATCATTTTGTGTCCAACCATTTTTTTTACGAGTACAAACTTGATCATCTTCTATTTCCAGGAAGATTCAAATTTTTTTTTAACTTATTTAAATTATTATAATTTTTTTGGTCTATGGGGGTGCGTTGCACCCAAGAGCCAAAAGTCCGCGTTAGCCGTTAGATGCGCCACGTACTTTCTGGCCTTTTCTAAGTTTTCTCCCAGGCCCTTTGTGATCCTTCCTGTGGAATGTACGCGAGGGCATCTCCAGCAGCGTGATGCAAACGGACGCGTCTTAACTGAAAATGTGCCTGGCACCACCTTCAGCGGGGCGACACAAAGTGACTGGGCTGTTCGCAGAGACGCAAACCTGGCGCATATTTGCGGCAGGTTTGCATCTCTGTGGACGCTGCGCGGACGCGCAAAGTGTCCGCTCGCGTCTCCACCGGGCCCGCCTGGCAGCGAGTCTGCATCGAGGGCATCGCTTCGGCGGTCAGCGCTTCCGCGTCTGCGCCGCAGCCTTCGCCATCAATGGTGCGGCTGCCTGTTCTGAGCGCGCACTGACGGGCGGCGGCTAGGCTTCTGCGCCGCCTTCAATGGCATCGTATCCCGCGCGGTCGCCCTTAAAAGTCCACTGGCCGCGTTACTCCTTCGCCCACACCTCCACTCGCACCACCACCGCCACAGCGCCATGGGGAAGAAGAACAACTTCGAGGCCTCCGGTAGCGGCAGCAAGAAGGGGACGCAGAGGGTGCCGCTGCCCGTCACGCTGGGGAGGCTGATGCACGGAAAATGGATGTCGTGCGAGGCCTGGTCGGGCGTGCAACTGCCTGGCGGCTGGCGGCTCACCTGCCGTCGGGTGCCCATCCCTCCAGTCCCTGTGCGCGAGCCTGATCGGACCGCGGAGACCCGGCGAAGGAGGCGATACCTGCCGCCGGACCTCCGCGCCGATCCAGCGTACGCCATCGACTCTGAAAGTTGGCGTACCTATCTGTCGACCGAGACGGATAGGAGGAGGAGGGCGGGCTTCATCGGCGACAGGGACTTTCCCTTCGAGCGTCCACCGCCGACTCGTCCACGAAGACAGGAGGCGCCGACACGTCGTCAGCAGCCGCCGACGCGCGCGCAGTACAACGACGAGGACGCCTACGAAGCCTACGACGACGAGGACGCCTACATCAAGGCACTCGCGTACCATAACGAGGAGGTCAAGGATGACAGTGATGACTACGTCGCGGCCGTCTTCCACGAATGGCAGCAGGCCATGGCGGAGGGCCGGAATTTTGAGTTCCCCGAGAACATGACGGACGACGAGATGGCGAAGCTCGGCTTCCTCGTCTCCGAGAATGACCCGCCTGTGCAGCCGCCGCTGCCCCGCTATGCCACCGGCGTCATGCCGCCGGGCTGTCGGAGGATGAAGCCCTTCGACAGGCGCTATAGGACTCGGCCGCGCCACAACCACCGCCGTACAACCTCTGGGCGCCTCCACCGCCGCCACAGCCGGATCCCTGGGCGCCTCCACCGCCGCCACAGCCACAGCCCTGGGCGCCTCCACCTCCAGCACCGCCAGCGCTCCCGGCGTACGCTTCCCCGGATGGAAACTGGTCGTGAGCGATACCGGTGCTCATCGTGCTCGACAGCGACGACGAGCAGCAGTAGGCGCACACGTTTAGGGTTTTTTTTTTCATGTGTTAAACTATGTAAATTATGTTTTCATGTTAAAAAAATGTTTCGGCCAAAAAATGCGTCCTGCCGCTGGAGCCACCCCGACGCAAACGGACGCGCGGTCGATTTCGACCATTTAGAGCATCTCCAGTCGCGTCCCCCAAACCGTCCCCCAAACCGCGCCGGATCGAGCGTTTGGGGGACGTGTTTTGTTCGTGCCGCGTTTGGGGGACGTCGCTCCCCAACCGCGTCCCCCAAACGCCGCCCCCAAACAGAAATTCAAATAGATGCATTCAAAAGAGATCGTTCCCGCCGATTCGTCGCGATCAGAGTAGCGGCGATCGATCAAAGTACTGGGCGCGCGATCATATTACAGACCGGTGGTGCATGCAAATTAGAAGAAGGGGAAGGGGTTGGTCGACGGCGTCGTGTCCCGAGTCGACGCGAGGCCCGTCGAGCACGGCGACCTCGTCGCGATCTGCCTGTTCCTGTGCATGGTGCGTACGCTCCCGTCGCCGACGCGGAGGCCGACACGGGTGTAGCGGTAGAAGACGCGTCAGCCCTGCTCTTGCTGCGTTGCCGCCTGCCGCCGATGCCGATGCCGCTGCCCGGGGCCGCCGCGTCCGCCGCCGCCATTTTGGCTTCGATGTCGTCGAGGATCGGCCTTTGAAGAAGTTGTGCGCCGCTCGCGTCCGGGAGACATTCCCTCTCGTCGACGTTCTCGGCGGGGACATGTCGTCCCTGCGTTTCTTGAGCTCCAGCTTCTCCTCTTGCCTCTTGAGCAGCTCGGCCCACCTTTGGTCGGCCTTCTTGTCGCGGGAGATAAAGGTCGAGAGACGTCGGCGAGGCATTTCGTGATCGGCGCTGCGTCTTCTCGGACGACGCAGCGTCGGCCAAGGCGGCCTTGGCAGCCTTGTTGCCGATAGGGCACGCCTGTCGAAGTTGCCGGCGGCGCGTCCGGATCAATGGCGTCCTTCCCCTTGGACGGCGACAAGCGCGTCGGCCGCCATTTCTCATTCATTTTGAGCTTGCCATAGCAATGCATGAGCACGAAAGACTTGTGACCTTCAGAGTTCTTGGCGTACAAATCCATGGCCCGATCAAACTAACCAAAGGAAGCGAGTCATTTCATCGAACACAATGTGGGCGCTACGGATTATGGAAGAAACGATCGTACCCGGTTGGGCGACGTCGGCGCGGCTGTCGCCTGCGGTCTCTAAGTCGTGATGGTACCCATGGAAGGAGTTCACCGGCGCTCTGGATGATGGCCCATCGCGTCGACATTGCCTTTTGGCTCCTCTTCATTGTCACTTTACGGTAGTCGGCGTTGATGAGCTTGCGCTCATCGAACTCGGCCTTGATCCTCGCCCAATACTTCCCGCCTTTTTGGTTGGCGCCGATGATGGAGTCATGGCTCACCGTCGCCCACGACTCGCACGGAACAAAGATCTTCCGAGAGGCGTCCACTTCGGGCCTCGTGTGCCCGACGCCTTCTTCTTCTTCTTCTTCTTCTTCGTCCTCACGCCGTCCGCGTCTACCTCCACGAGATCATCGTCACCGGCACCCTCGTCGTCCTCTTCGTCGCCGCCCTCTTCGTCCTCATCGTCGTCCTCCTCGTCGTCCTCCACCCCCTCCTCTTCCTCGTCGTCCTCCTCCTCAACCCCGTCGTCCTCCTCGGCACGGCGCCGTCGTATTCGAGCGGACCCCTGCGGCCGGTGAAAGGGTCGCCGTCCGGACCGGGTCTGGCTCGCGCCTGCTCGTACGCCGGGGAGTAGAGGTTGTTGGGGTTGAAGCCGCCGTGCGGCGGCGCATCCTGGCTAGTGCGGCGACAAGTTAGGCGTCACGCACCCGGGAGTGGCGGAGGGGCCGTCGTTGTAGAAGGCGGCTTGCGACGGAGAGATCACTCCGGGAACGTACACCGGCATGGACGTACTCCATGGGCTCGCGTTGGTGGCGGCGATACACCCGGCCATTACGTGCGCGGTGCTGGCGCGCGCCGCGAGCCTTCTTCTCCGGCTCCGCCGCCCTCCAGTCCTTTCCCGCTCCGCCGTCGATAGCTTCCGGCGCGAGCAATCTTGCTGCCATTGATCTTCGGTCATTCCTTCGGGCTTCTTCTTCGTAGCCGGCGCCTTCCGCGGCTTCGCGAACGGCGCTTTCTCCCTATCGTCGCATTGCCGGCGGCTTCTTGGCCGCTTTCTTCGCCATCTTTTTGGGGGCGTCGGCGGCGCCATGGAATGGGGAGAGGGTAGCGGCGGCGGGTGGACGGCGGGAGGGAGAAAGAAATCGGCGGGATAGGAGAAATGAATCGGCGGCGGGATATGTTTTGGGAGGCCTATGCGCGGCGGTATAGGCGCGATTTGGCGGGAGCGGCGGGATTTGGCGGGAGTGTGAGACAAATTTTCCCTGTGCCGCTGACGGGTCGGCCCCGCGTCGGTTGGCCTCGCTTTTCGTTGTGTCCGGCGTCCCGGAGCGTCCCCTGTGGGACGGGGACGGGCTCGGGGCGCCGGACACCGTATCGGGCCGCGCCGGACAAAAATGGGCTTTGGGGGACGCGGTTGGAACTCCTTTTTTATCCGGCGCGCCCCAAATCTCTTTGGGGGACGGTTTGGGGACGTGACTGGAGATGCTCTTAAACCGACACAAATGGACGCGCAGGAACATTGCCGGGCGCTAAAATGTGTCGCGAAGGTGCCTGACAGCGTTAGCTAGCGCCGGCCTCCTTTGGCCAAGATCCAGAGCTAGGTTCGCAGCAGCGCTAGCCACAACACGTGACTTGTGAGTCGTGACCACGGCATGGGTGGCACGCGCACATGAGCGCGGGTCCCTGCCGCCGCCGCTGCATCATGAGTGTCCTACGTACATATATCTGTGAGCATAGCGGGCGCCAAAATTCAAGTTTCGGTGCGGATATGGACTGGTAGTCGGGATCAGCTGGACGAGCGGGTAGGAAAGGTGGGTTCTGTAGGGGTGCCAGCCTGGCAGTCCAACCTCGCATGGCGGGCCCCCTACCTTCCATAATCTGCATTGCATTGCCCTGGAGTTCCGTTAGCCGGAGGTCAAGCAAAAAATCACAGGAAATGAGGAAGGATGCACACTTGGGACTCGTCTTCGGTCGCCTGGGCCGATTTTGGGATATTTAGGCCGTCCAAAACGAGATCCGGGCCACTTTTGCATTTTGTTTGGTAGCTTTTGAAATAAATTTTTTGGTCAAGTGGAGATTTGGCTGAGGGTGTTTGGTTGCATGATTTGTTGTAGCCCACGAATCGACACTATCTTAGTTGATGGACACCAAAGTTCAGACAAACTAGTACGAAAGTATCTCCGTGGTCATCTATAACTGTTCCTCTTCCACGGCCCTCCTATTGTTATCTTCATGGTCGAGGCACCTGGTCAGCACCTTACAGTAAGAGTTGTCAAAGCTGACCTGATCGGAAGATGTTCGAAGCCGCCTCTTTGTGAAATTTGAGGACGCAGCTAACCTTCAAATCTTGGGCAATTGCAAAGGCTGCCCACTCCTGGTCGATGATGGCTTTGTCATTGTCGAACTTAGTCTTCACTACCCAGCCGCACCAAGTGTTGGTGACCAGGTTGATTTTGGAATGTATCATCCCGGACCCTGACACTAAATATCTTAGAAATTGTTCACGCGTCATGACGGGCTTGAAGATAAGCTCGAGGAAGTGCGCCGGACCCTCGTCATCGTGAAAGTTGCCGATGTTGGCCGGTCTTCCTCCTGGACTTTTGTTCGACCACTTACCGGCAACATCCGCAAGTGCGCCGATGTCCATTGTATCCTCCAGAATAAAGCTAGAGTCTCATACATGGTGCACATACATAGGTAGAGGTGGCATATATATCTTCATCATTGGCTTATTGTAACAAAAACCTTAGTCCGTTCTGGTCAGGCCACTCCCTTAATAAGAAAAACGACTCTTTCCCGGCAGGGTGCAGCGATAGTAGACACTATTACCAGTCTCAAGAACACTAGCGTAAATTGTCCATCGTTATGTCAATATTTGGTGCGCTGGATAAAGGCTACTTAATTAAGGTGGTGTCTGCCATCGGTTGAGTGATGCACCGTTGTTGTACTGTACGATCTCATCTCCGTACCACGAAACATTAAGGGTGACTATGGCTACAGGCAGGAGAGCGTGATTCCCAGCAGTAGAGCTATACCAGTCGGCGTTGTGTTCGTCGACTTGGGTGTCGGCTGGCGATCGATCCAGCGCAGGCAGTAGAGCTTGTCAAAGCGGAGCCCGCGGCGAGCCGCAGCACATGCGCTAATCGTGATCGACACCGAGCCGGTCAAGCAACTAGCTTCTCTAGTGCAACAGTTCAAGTCGAACATTCTGGGGTCGACGTGTCATGTGAAGTACTTACCTGGTTTTCTCTGACGCAACAATGCTAGACCTACGGGCAATTTTCTTACGGGCTAAACCTACGGGCTGAAGTGGAGGCACAAGATTGGTTCAAAGTTTCTCACATCCCGTGATTTTAGGGCCCCGCTGCCTCAACTGCACACCACGTAATCCCAGCAGTAATTAAGTAGCCTTTAGTGTCCGTCCGCGACTTCTTCTTTGTCGATTTCAAACTACTGTAGAGAGGACTGAGGAGCTAGGCACGCCGGAGCAAACAGGCGAGACGTCCTGGATGCCTCTGCAGCCATGTACGTACCACGACCATCGTCGACGTCACATGGCGTGCCGCTCTGATGATCGATTGCCCACTCATCATTGGGCAAACACTCCTCGAGGTGATCAGAAATATGTCTAGTGAGCTGCTTTAATTTACCTAGTAGATGATCGTGGAATGTTCTTGGGGGACCAAGAACAGGCGTGCTACTGATCGATCATCACGTTATGTCCCATGCATCCATGGGTCATGGGTGACATGATGCGCCAGGGCGGCGTCATGGATAAGGTGAGGCCAGGACTATACAGGGCATCTGAGCTAAACAATTGCACTGGCCGGGTCACTGCAGGGCGCGTGCGTATAGTGTGATCGACGTGCTCGTCAAGTTACAGATGCATGCACACGTACTCTGTGGTTTCTACAATTTAACATGCAAATTAGATATTCGCACGCTGACCAATACATTATTGAATGCAAGATTTTTTTCTCGTAGTAGAAAAAAATCGGTGGGCACCGGTATTACTCGTTACCGATAATGCTAATCCAAATACCTTTTGAGATTTCTCAAAAAAGAATTATAATTTACCCATAATTCAACGATATTCTTCAAATTTGATTGAATTACAAAAGACTTGGTAAATACCGGTGCATAGAAATAAAATCGGGTAAATTGCTCATGTGCGACGTCTTTGCAGCGAATTAGACAGAAAGTGACGTCGTTCGTGCCAATAGCTAGCATGCGACGTTTCTTCGATATGAAATAGCCCACGGCCACACGGGCCATAAATCGGTCGTTAGTGGCACAGTTATGTTAGTCCAGTTTAATGTTAAGGTTAGTTGGTCGCACCTGACAGACGAGTCAAACCAACTGCTTACCACTGAGCACGTGCGTCAATTCCTATAGCTTCCCGGCAGCGGCGACACTTTCTCTCTACGGTAAAGGCGGTGAGTGCCAGTTGAAACCCTAATTCTCCTCCCATCCTTCTCAAATCAGATCTGAGCGTTCTCATTTGAACCCTAGATTATGGAGGCCTGGCGTGCTGAACGAGGGGAACGAGATGGAGCCACTAGAGGGAAGTTGTAGTCGGTATTTCCTGCATCATGCAACTTAATTACAGTTTGATTTGTTTGTTCGCTTCCGCTAGCTCACAGTGGCTGCAAAAAACAGGGGAGATGGGGTTGAGCGACAGACATTCAAATTTTGTATCAAATTCTTTCCATGTAAGGTAGTGTTACTTGATGCCAGCATGCGGGTGATTGAGAGAGACACGATGGTTAAATGGGAGGTAGAATGTGCACACATTGATCCCCAAGAACTACAAAACATGGGAGAGAATGCGGTGAGGAATTTGGTGGACAAAATTGAGGAGAGTGTTGTTTGGGGGCCAAAGCAAGAAGTATCTTTGTTAGCATTTGATGATGTTAAAGGTGGGTATGTTAGGATTGAGACATGAGAAGAAATGGTTGATGAAATCGATCGGCGAGACGGCTGGACAAGCAAAAGTGCAATATTTTTAGCAGAGCTCATTGATCTGAAGTTCGATTCGAGAGTTGGATATGTGCCCTCGAAGTTGGCTCGTCAGATGGTTGATGATGACTGGGCTGCACAAAGGCATGTACTGCCTATAGTTACTGAGTTGGCGATGTTAACATGGGAGGCTAACGCAAATGCAAAAGAAGCAGTACAGTGTGCTGAAAATGTTGTATCTATTGATTGGAATATAGTTGAGATAACTGACCGGACAGATTTAGTCATTGCACCAATCATGATGAAGCTATAGATTCATAGTTGATGCAAAATGATGCAGTTGATGTAGGTGATGGACATGATGGTGAGCTATGACCATAAAAATCTAGTTATTGAAGTAAGGAGATTGTTTCCAAGCATGGATGAGTTTAGGATGTGTTTCATCACCTATGCAGTCAAACATGAGTTTGAAACCAAGACTTTATGGACAAATAAAAGAAGTTCTATGCAAGGTGCAAAGGTTTTGATGGTGGTGCCATGCCATGCAAGTGGTATATATTTGCTAGACACCAACCTGATGGAAGGACAATAAGGCTGAATCAAGTTCTAAAAGCACATATTTGTATTACAAGTTCACAAAAAGTTTCAACCATGCGTGACATCCCAACTTTGGGTGGCAAAAGAAATCACTCCAATTTTAGCCAAGACACCAAACACCAGTGCAAAGAAACTGAAAGTAAATTTGTAAAAGCAGTACCCAATCAAGTTGAAATATACTACAGTGTGGAAGGCAAAGCAAAGGGCAATGAAAGAATTATATGGTGATTGCGAAAATACCTTTAGAATCCTTTATAACTTTAAAGCAGAAGTGGTGAAGAGGTCACATGTGAGTGTTATTGAGATAGATATTGAGGTAACACCAGAAGGGGAAGTATACTTCTCTAAATTCTTCATGGGTTTGAAGCCTTGCATCGATGGCTTCAAAGCAGGGTGTTGTCCATATTTGAGCATAGATTCAGCATTTTTTACTCGTAAGTGGAATGGTCAACTAGCAGCTTGCAACGCTCTAGATGGACACAATTGGATGTTCCATGTAGTTGTTGGCATGTTTCAGTCTGAGACAGAGGCTTCGTGGACATGGTTCATGATGCAGTTGAAAAGATACATTGGGCCAGTGTCACCTTTGGCAGTCCACACTGATGCATGTAAAGGGCTAAAAAATGCAGTCAAGAACGATTTTCCCCATGCTGAGGAGAGATAGTGATTTGGTCATATGTGGATGAATGTGATCAAAAAATTCAGGGGAGATGAATTTGGCCGACTATGGCGAGAAGCAAGATCTTACACTCAAAAGACACATCATATTATCTTGGTAAGATAATGGAAGCTAGTAGTGAGTTTGGCCCTTGGATGGACACCTACCATTCTCTTTTGTGGTACAGGTCAGGATTTAACACTGTGTAACATCCCAGGATTTGGGGTTACAAAAATAGAGGAAACAGATGTGTGCATTGCATTCATGCATATAAAATCTGGGGAAATTTCGTGCTTTCAAATAAAACACGTCACAGTAACTGAAGTTTCACTAGACTTGATGGAATTGAACTAGCTCATCAATTCAAGCGCTATAAACCTTAATGTGACTTTGTTAAAACCTTGTTTTGGGTAGAGATGTTTTGATCTAAGAGGTTAGATCAAATGGAATTAAAACTAACCCAGTAACACATTAATCAAGGATCAACTACTTGATCTTATAAAAGATCATAATATGTTATTCCTTGACATAACATATGAACATCTATTCAACTGCAAATCAAGTAACAATAAAATAGAGAAACTATTCTTGACTTATCTTTTCCATGTCTTAAACTAATACATGGTCTTACCATGAACCCCATGGTATTCATTCCACTTCATTCTTCAATTCATGACGAGGAGATCAACACTAGTATTGTTCCCTAGTTTCCATTTGTTATATTCTTCTCTATCCAAAATAATATATGTCAAATCCTAGAGAAGAGAGAGGTATATATATATTAGAGAAGTAATGTCAACACTGGAGTTAAATCCTTGGATATATATCCATATGATCATATCATCATATTTAAGAAGAACCTTAGGGTATTATTCAAGACATTTCCTAGAAAGGGAATCCATTTATATTAACCACAGATCTTGATGATCACATCATTATCTTTGGAGCATAACCTTCAGATATTATTTAAGTCATTCCCAAATGAGAGAAACCATTCGTACCAACTGTCGAGGGTACTCCTCGGCAATGCCTTCCGATTAGGCTTAGGATTGACGGAATCCTGCAAGCTGACACGAGACATCGGTTCACAGACAAGCGGGGAGAGCGATTTACCCAGGTTCGGGGCCCTCGATGAGGTAAAACCCTTACGTCTGCACATGCTGTTCTTGATTATAAAGATATTGGGTTACAATGGGGTGCCGAATAATTCGGCTGAGATCTCGTCGAGAGGCTAAGTGCTATGGTGACCTAGCTCTAGACTTTTGATGGCTAAGATTGCTAAGATTGGTTGTGTCCCCCTCGGCAGCCCCTCTCCTGGCCTTTATATAGGAAGCCAGGTCTCAAGAGGTTTAACCGAGTACGACTAGGTTTACAATAGTTTTAAATCTAATCTTTCCTTATTCGGCTGCTTCTTTGTCTTGCCTGCCAAGGAATCTTCTGGTGCGCCATCCCAGTGGCTCGTCTTGCCTCCAAGTGCCTTCATGGGCCTCCAACTAGACAATACATGATAGGGCAATGTCGGTTACCCGAAAGGTAATGCCCACGTCAGTAGCCCCCGAGTGTCTAGCCGAACATAGTTCGGGTAGAGACTGAAGCATGTCTCCTTTTGATGTTCTTCTCCTTGATTGTTCTTGTTCATCTCGAATCAGCATAATCTTCTTCTGTCGGGTGCGCGTCCAGCGCTCCCGTTGGGAGTAGCCCCCGAGTCTAGGTACGGATGCTTGTAATCCGTGCGTAGACTCAAGTTGTACTACTCGAATGTTCTGCTCTGCCGAAGTTTTTCTGCAAGTCTTCACAGGTCATCCGATACATTTTCCGCATGCAAGGGATGATGAGTAACGTGCCCAACTTTTGTTGGTTAACTACCGATGGCAAAACAACGTTACCCTACACAGAATCAAGTCCCCGGGCATGATCCTGGAGTGCAAAAAAGTTCTGCCGGGTGCGCGTCCAGCGCTCCCGATGGGAGTAGCCCCCGAGTCTGAGCACGGATGCTTGCAACCGGGTGCAGACTCGAGCTGAGCAAACACCTTTTCCTTCATCCTTTTCTCTCTTTTTTTTCTTCGAGTCCTCATTCTGTCGGGTGCGCGTGCAGCGCTCCCGATGGGAGTAGCCCCCGAGTCTGGACACAAGACCATCCGATGTTTTTATTTATTTATTTTTTCTTCGGCTGCTCGCAACAATCTCTATGACGTCACCGTTGACGTATGGCTGCTGTGGTTTGATTGACAAGACTTGACCTGACGGGCCCACCCTAGCTCTGCGCGGGCAGTTTTTAGGACTTGACCTGTGCACGCGCGGCGACCGAGGCGTCCCCTTGATTTTCGGACAACGTGGGAATAATGGGCCGCCGGTTCCATTCTTTCTTCAAGTGCCACGTGTACAGCCAGATCCGCTCCACCTCCCACGACGCCTGTGGAGTTATGGCCACGATCTCGCACAGATTCTTACGGCATAAATAGAGAGCCTCCTCGTTTTTACCTTTCACACCTCTTACTGCTCATCTTCTTGCTCAAGCCCTCCTGCTTCCTCTGTTTCTTCACCAGAAGTTCCGCACGCCATGGGCAAGAAGAAGAGCGCCAGCACCTCGGATGCGGCCAAAGTCAGACGCGATTGGAGTGCCTCTGCTATTTCCAATTGCGACATCAACAAGCTGCGCGCCCTCGGCTTCATCTCCGCATCTGAGGACGACATTCGTCTTCCAGGTGCGATTTCTCGCCCAAGGCCCCCAAAGGGCTTCACCGTCATGTTTGTTGCCTTCTTGTTCCGCGGCCTGAGTTTCTTCGCTCCCTCCTTTTCTTCTACGGGATCCAGCTCTGGCAGCTGACCCCAAATTACATTCTCCATCTCTCCATCTTCATTACCGTTTGCGAGGCCTTCCTTGGCATTGACCCTCACTGGGGTCTCTGGAGCAAGATCTTCTACGTGAAGCGTCACAATGACAGCAATGTCCCCCTGTCGTCGGTGGCATTGGCTTTGTCGTCAGGAAGGAGGTCGACTACTTCGACTATCCAATGAAGGAATTCGTCCAGGGCTGGCGCAACAAGTGGTTTTATCTGCGCGATCCTGTGGTGCCTGGGCGGCGTTCGAATCTTCCTCCCTTTGATGACGTCTTGGTAGCTCACAAGAAGAAGTCCTGGCGAAACGCCCTTTCTCCCGAAGAGAAGGTGACAGCCGACAGGCTGTTCGAGCAGATCGTCGTCTTGAAGAATTCGGGAGGCTTGACGATGTGCGGCACTGAAGTAGTTTCAGTGTTCTTGCAACGTCGAGTGCAGCCGCTAATGTCTCGACCCCACCAGTTATGGCTTTATACTGGCAAGACCGACAAGTCGAGGGTCAGCTCTGCCGACCTGTCGGCAGACGAACTTCGAGACGAGGTTCGCCGCTTGACGTGCCTCAGTATGAAGGATAATATTGTTCTGACATCGGCTCGTTCTCCTTATGATTTCGACCATCTCCCGACTGAGGTGACCTTTTGCCGCTCCCTGCTTGCTTTTATTTCTTCTTTCTTCGCTGTGCTTCTCAATCTTCCCCTTTTTTCTTTCTTGATAGGCCTCCTCCATCGTTCGATGCTATCCTCCTACACCGGAAAGCGGTGTAGAACCAGAAGATGACGACGACGACTCTGAAGAGACCGAGGACGTCCAGCATATCCTCGAGGACAGCGATGTCCAAGAGGACGACACTGCCGAGCAGACCGCTTTCACCAGGAGCAAACGTCGCTTGCAGATAGACGAGGATTTTATCACGACGGCTGAATCTAGTCCCAGCGACCAAGATAATGATGCCGTTGGAGCTTCTCCACCTTCTCCTGTTGATAAGGGGCCGTCAGGCTTCTTTGCTGCCGAAGACGACCTGGAACTGTGAGCATCTTTACCCCTTCGTAATTTGTCCTTTGTCATTTTGTACGCTAATCATCATTTCATTTTTTTAAGTAGCTCTGATGATGATCATGTTCCTCTCGCGAAGAGTGCCAAATTATCTGCTGAGAGAACGGCATCAGCTAAGGAACCAAATCCTTCTTCTGCCAAGTCGACGCCTCCCACGAGGACGGCCGTGGAAAAAATTCCAGTGTCGAAGGTTATTCCTCCTGGCGATGCTCCTACTTCGTCGGCTGCTCGCGACCACGTAAGTATTCACTCTACCTTGTTTTTGCTGAATTTTCGTCATGTCGACTGAGTCTCCCTGATTTCCCTTGCTGCAGCCGATTTATGCCACAGTCGATGTTGTGGTAAATTTCGCCGAGCAGTTTACCCGACTGGAGGCTGAAAATGCCCAGCTTCGGAAGACTGTCAAGTCTTCGGCTGATCAAGTGCTGGAGGCCAACAGGCTTGCCACCGACACCAAGAAGGAAAATGCCTTGCTGAAGGAGGAGCTGTCGAAGCTGAAACAGAAGATGAAGGATGAACAGGACGCCAGGCGTGCGGCAGCGGTCGCAGTCGATAAAAAGGAAGGCGTCCTCCGTGAATCCATCAAGGATTTATTGGGTAAGATTCACGACACATAGTCTCTTTCTTGGTATTTCCTTACTGACCACTGATATGTCTTTCTTTCAGAGGCTGCCAATATAACCGTCACTCGACGTCATCAGCTTCGGGAGGACTCCACACCCGATGCCCTTTCGCTCGCTGCTGAGTCTAACGTCCAAGTCCTCGGGATTCTGCAAAAGACTAGAGGAGCATTGTCGAAGCTGTACCCGATGATCTTCCCGAAGATGAAGCAGGACAAAACTCTTGGCGAGATAGCGGATGCTTTTCTTGTTGATTCTTCCGAGCCTGTGGAGGTATTGAAACGCCGTTCCCGCTTGTATGGGACGGTTCTTACTTTCCAGCTGCTAATGGGTCATGGGATGGGGTCTGACTTGGAGAAGTTATCTAAGGCACTGCCTGTCGATGATGACAACCATTTAGTCGACCTTGAGCCCTTCAAAAGATCGGCAGTAACTTGTGCCAATCAACTCCTGAAGCTGGTAGATGAAGCACAGGCCAAGCCTACTCCTGAAGCTGCTCCTGACTCATCGTCTGCCCCTCCTTGAATTTTTTCTTCATTAATTGTAAATAAGACCAATCGTAATCTGACTTAGTCCTGTCTTATTTTGGCTCTGTTGCCAATTTCAAACAATCTTTTGAATGTAACGTATATGGCAAGCACTCCCGATGGGAGTTTTATGTTAATGTCGTTCTGAATCGAAGATTGTACTGCAGATTCCTTCAACTTCTTCTCGTGCCGAGCTTTTTCCAATGAATAACGATGAATCTGACCTTGTTCGCCGCTTACGTGACCAAGTGTCTCGTTTAAATAAAGACATTACTTCTATCCGGGCCATGGCAGCGTTGGTGAAGAAAAAGGGCGAAATAGCAACTGCTATTGAGCAATATGCTGTCGATGGTCTTCATGTCGCTACCGAAAGTTTGGGCTGTAAGTGTTACATCTTCTGATTCCTGACGTAACTCGGATGTTCCCTTTAACTGATATTCGTTCCTTTTCAGTTGTATCTTCAGATAAATCCGAGGAGAACAGGAAGATCCATGAAAAGGTCGAAGCGATGACTTATGTTGCACACGCGAAGCACGATTTGTGGCTGCATCGTCCGAAGGCTGTTATCATGGCGAAGTTTGAGCACCGGGTGGAGAAGGCGCATTACTACTTTGATAAGTTCCACGCTCATCTCACGATGGTTTGGAAGACTTTGTTTCCTCTGGACCAACCACCCGATAATTTATCTGCCCTGTTCACCCGATTCAAGTCCCCTGAAAGGATTCGACAGTTGGTGCGGAAAGAACTTTTGGCTGGTGCTGACCTTGCCTTTGCTTCGGTATTGGCATGCCATCCATCTTTAGACTTGAGAGCCGTAGCAAATACCGAGAGGAGTTTAGGCCAGTATTATGATATTGCTAGAGGTCCTTCTTATACCATTATTTCTGGGATGGAGTCATGCCTTGAAAAGGATCTGAGGGCCCAAGGGAACCAGGGAGCCCAATCATGAATGTAATAACCTTGTACCTGCATAAGATTGTTTTGTACAAACTTCTTGCGTGCGTTGCACGCTATGTTAGTTTGATTGATATTTTATTGTCGAGGGCGGCTGAGTGATCAGTTCGACCTGCTCTCTCGACGACTTCGTTGAATTTTGCAACGTTATTGCGAAGCCGATATGTAAGTTTTGTAAGAGCGAGACCCATCGACTTAGTCAAGGGAATTAGACGCAAAACCTGTCCTTAACGGGATGGTACTGACTTTCATACAGGTGCTGCATGGCTGTCGTCAGCTCGTGCTTCGTCACGCGGTGCACCGGTTTGAGCCTTATTTTGTGATAATGTAACCATCGACTGCAGCACTCGCGTATTTTCTCGAGGCTTGGATTGGTTGTTTTTGTGTATCATTAATCTTAGCTCCCGTTGAGAGTATTTAATTAATGATACTGTGTAAGCGTATTTTTTAGGCCGACGCTCCCGATGGGAGTAAGAGCCAATGGTAGGGGCCCCAAACGATCTGTTCGGGTGATAGGGCCTGGATTGAAAAAAGGTAGAAAACCTGATTAGACTTTTATTCATAATGCAAAAGCAACCCTAAGAGCTGTCGAATAATAAAAAGCGATTGTATCATATGTATAGAAGCGTCGCAACTGTGCGATGTTCCGTGGATGCCCGACATCTTTTCCTGAAGCCGGGTTTTTGAGCCGATATGCTCCTCCTGGTATCACTTCAGTGACGATATATGGTCCTTCCCATGGAGATTCAAGTTTCAAGGGTCTTTCTTGCTTCAGCCGAAGTACCATATCCCCAACATTAAAGCTTCGACTGCGTATCCGTCGGCTGTGAGAATTTCTCAACGCCTGTTGGTATACCGTCGTTCTTGCCAAGGCGATATCTCGCGCCTCGTCAAGGAGGTCGACAGCATCTTGCAGCGCGATGTTGGAAGAGGACTCTGTGTATGCTGTCACCCGAGGAGCTTCAAACCGAACGTCGGCTGGTAGAACTGCTTCGGCTCCATGCACCAAGAAGAACGGGGTGTATTGAGTCGACCTGTTGGGTGTAGTACGCAAACTCCAGAGTACAGATGGTAACTCCTCGACCCATGCTCCAGCTGCGCCTGTAAGGCGTTTCTTGAGGCCATCTCCTATTAGATCATTGATCCTTTCCACCTGGCCGTTGGTCTGTGGATGGGACACTGATGAAAACTTCAATTTGATTCCTCCGTCATCACAAAATTTTCTTAACTCGTTGGAATCAAAGTTAGACCCGTTGTCTGTGACGATACTATGGGGCATACCAAATCGACAAGTTATTCCTCTGAAAAACTGAACTGCTGTTTCGGCTTTCTGGTTTCGAACGGGTACTGCCTCGATCCACTTGGTGAATTTGTCGACTGCGACCAGTAAGTACGTGTGCCCTCCAGGTGACGACCTCGGCAGTGGTCCGACTTGGTCGAGTCCCCACTGAGCAAACGGCCATGCCAGAGGTATTGTCATTAGATCTATCGCAGGGGCGTGTGGTTTTGGAGAAAAGCGCTGACAGGGGTCGCATCTCATAACTAGATCTCGAGCATCCGACGCTGCCGTTGGCCAGTAAAATCCTGCCCTGAAGGCCTTTGCCACAAGGGCCCTGCTTCCCGCATGGTGTCCGCAGGTTCCCTCGTGTATCTCGTGCAACAGTGCTTTTCCATCATCAATGGCGATACACCTTTGGAAGATACTGATGACGCGTAAAGCACACCCCCGTTGGGAACCCCAAGAGGAAGGTGTGATGCGTATAGTAACAAGTTTTCCCTGAGAAAGAAACCAAGGTTTATCGAACCAGTAGGAGCCAAGAAGCACGTTGAAGGTTGATGGCGGCGGAGTGTAGTGCGGCGCAACACCAGGGATTCCGGCGCCAACGTGGAACCTGCACAACACAATCACAGAACTTTGCCCCAACGTAACAGCGAGGTTGTCAATCTCACCGGCTTGCTGTAAACAAAGGATTAGAGGTATAGTGTGGATGATGATGGTTGTTTGCAAAGAACAGTAAAGAACAATTGCAGTAGATTGTATTTCAGATGTAAAGAATAGGACCGGGGTCCACAGATCACTAGTGGTGTCTCTCCCATAAGATAGCAGATGTTGGGTGAACAAATTACATTTGGGCAATTGACAAATAAAGAAGACATAACAATGCACATACATATATCATGATGAGTACTATGAGATTCAATCAGGGCATTACGACAAAGTACATAGACCGCTGTCCAGCATGCATCTATGCCTAAAAAGTCCACCTTCAGGTTATCATCCGAACCCCCTCCAGTATTAAGTTGTAAATAACAGACAATTGCATTAAGTATGGTGCGTAATGTAATCAACACAAATATCCTTAGACAAAGCATCGATGTTTTATCCCTAGTGGCAACGAGCACATCCACAACCTTAGAACTTTACATCACTCGTCCCGGATTTAATGGAGGCATGAACCCACTATCGAGCATAAATACTCCCTCTTGGAGTCACAAGTATCAACTTGGCCGGAGCCTCTACTAGCAACGGAGAGCATGCAAGAACATAAATAACATATATGATAGATTGATAATCAACTTGACATAGTATTCAATATTCATCGGATCCCAACAAACACAACATGAAGGATTACAAATAGATGATCTTGATCATGATAGGCAGCTCACAAGATCTAACATTATAGCACAATGAGGAGAAGACAACCATCTAGCTACTGCTATGGACCCATAGTCCGAGGGGTGGACTACTCACACGTCGATCCGGAGGCGATCATGGCGATGAAGAGACCTCCGGGAGATGATTCCCCTCTCCGGCAGGGGTCCGGAGGCGATCTCCTGAATCCCCCGAGATGGGATTGGCGGCGGCGGCGGCTCTGGAAGGTTTTCCGTATCGTGGCTCTCGGTACTGGGGGTTTCGCGACGAAGGCTTTAAGTATGCGGAAGGGCAGAGTCGGGAGAGTCACGAGGGACCCACACGCTAGGGCCGCGCGGCCAGGGCCAGGGCCGCGCCGCCCTACTGTGGCGTCGCCTCGTGGCCCCACTTCGTCTCCTCTTCGGACTTCTGGAAGCTTCGTGGAAAAATAGGCCCCTGGGTGTTGATTTCGTCCAATTCCGAGAATATTTCCTTACTAGGATTTCTGAAACCAAAAACAGCAGAAAACATCAACTGGCTCTTCGGCATCTCGTCAATAGATTAGTGCCGGAAAATGCATAAATATGACATATAATGTGTATAAAACATGTGAGTATCATCATAAAAGTAGCATGGAACATAATAAATTATAGATACGTTTGAGACGTATCAAGCATCCCCAAGCTTAGTTCCTACTCGCCCTCGAGTAGGTAAACGATAACAAAGATAATTTCTAAAGTGACATGCTATCATAATCTTGATCATACTATTGTAAGCATATGAGATGAATGCAGCGATTCGAAGCAATGATGAAGATAATGAGTAAACTAATGAATCATATAGCAAAGACTTTTCATGAATAATACTTTCAAGACAAGCATCAATAAGACTTGCATAAGAGTTACTCATAAAGCAATAAATTCAAAGTAAAAGCATTGAAGCAACACAAAGGAGATATAAGTTTCAGCGGTTGCTTTCAACTTCAACATATATATCTCATGGATAATTGTCAACACAAAGTAATATAACAAGTGCAATAAGTAAACATGTAAGAATCAATGCACACAGTTGATACAAGTGTTTGCTTTTGGGATAGAAAGAATAGGCAAACTGACTCAAGAATAAAGTAGAAGATAGGCCCTTCGCAGAGGGAAGCATTGATTACTATATTTGTGCTAGAGCTTTTCATTTTGAAAACAAGAAACAATTTTGTCAACGGTAGTAATAAAGCATATGTGTTATGTATAAAACATCTTATAAGTTGCAAGCCTCATGCATAGTATACTAATAGTGCTCGCACCTTGTCCTAATTAGCTTGGATTAACACCGATTATCATTGCATAGCATATGTTTCAACCAAGTGTCACAAAGGGGTACCTCTATGCCGCCTGTACAAAGGTCTAAGGAGAAAGCTCGCATTGGATTTCTCGCTTTTGATTATTCTCAACTTAGACATCCATACCGGGACAACATAGACAACGGATAATGGACTCCTCTTTAATGCATAAGCATTCAACAACAGTTAATATTCTCATAAGAGATTGAGGATTAGTTGTCCACACTGAAACTTCCACCATGAATCATGGCTTTAGTTAGCGGCCCAATGTTCTTCTCTAACAGTATGCATATGTAATAACCCAGAACATAGGAACAACGAAGGGTAGATTTAGAAATGGGATGTGCATTTCATCGCAAAACGGGGGAAATTTTTCGCGCCTTATTGCAACTAAACCTAAGAGGGATCGAGGTTCTCTCTCATTTTGCATCTAGGGTTAGGAATGTGAGTTAGGGAAATTTCGACATGATCTCTTTTGTAACTTGTTACTTTGGGGAATGTTTGCATTTGATAAGTGTTAAACATTTAAATATAAACATCACACAATATAAACAATGAATTTAAAATTCAAACACAAGATACAAATTCAAATCATTTTGAATTTCAAAGTGAATATCAAATACAATATTTAATCAAGAATATACACATTACATAATACAAAAGCTCATAAACCAAAAACTTGAGCTTTATTGATATACAACACAATTACAAAGTCTTTACAATATTCTTGATACAAGAATTGAGATATAATGAACAGAATAAAAGAAAAGGAAAATTACAAGTTTAATTCTAAACTAAACCTAAACTAAGTGTCTTGAGGGTGATCTTCTGGTCATATTCGCCTTCAAACCTGCAAATCAAATACCAGGTACTAGCCAGAATACAAGTGTTAGCAAGATTCAGTTTAGACAGTTAGCAGAAATAACACAAAGTTCAGTTTGGACAGTGAAACTGTCACAGCACACTTGTGCTTGTCCAAAAATCCTGGACAGCATCAGATAAACATAGGCAGACCAGCACTGAGCAAGCCACAGGCAGGGGCGGAGGGAGGGGGGCGAGCAGGGGCTAGACCCCCCCCCCCCCAATGTGTCGCCCCCCCTAAAGATTTTAGGTACGTACTATCAGTAATATGCCATATACATGGACAAATGGCCAGAATTAATCACTTGATTAGCCCATTGCTGATTAATTAGTCCATTGCGCGCTGAAACAGTCGGCCCAAATACCCATCAGCTAGCCCATGTACGCGCACAGCCGCACAGGTTCAGCCATTGTGGACGTTACGATGATCCGAGATGCAGTTTCTCCTCACGGAGCTGCGTGCCTGCCGCCTCTCAGTTCGTCTCGCTGCTAGGGCCGTAGGGCATTTGCCGCTGCCGCATCTCGCCGTGCAATCCACCCCTGCAGCCCCTTGCTTTGTGATTCCACCGCTCGCTGACTTCGCCGGTGCGGCCGTATAGACTACCCTTCCGTGTTTCAGTTGGAGCGTTGATTCAGGTTCGACGATCTAGGGCACGGGCAGATGTTCTCTAGGTATGTTCTCTGCAAGATTGATCACTACTACACAGTACTAAGTAATTGATCCCATTTGATTGTGTATATCTGTACAGGCCCCTGTAGCTGTATATGCACATGCATTCGTAGCTATCAAGCCTAATGTGAGCCGGTGGTCTAATCAAGAATGACTTGACATCCAAACCTGTAGAAATGCTAGCTAAATCCGAAAATTTAATCAAAAACGATTGTTTTCATTAGTATATCTTAAACTTTCATACTATATATTTGTTCAACATTGTTAGCTCTGATATACACCTCCGCAATCATTTTAGTCAAAATTAAACGCCAACAATACCTCGATATATATTTTTCCTTACGTAGTTTAGAGAGGCGATGTTTTGGGTTCATGCCTCGCCCCCCCTATACCTAAATCCTGGCTCCGCCCCTGGCCACAGGGGCTCAAGTTTCACCATATGAAGGCTGTTGCTAGCCAAGCAACAGCAAGGCAATGCAAGGGGTGAGTCATAAAGTAACCAGGCTTGTGTGTCATGGCCAGGGAAGAAGTAGAGACCATATAAATAGCACACAAACCCTAGAACCGGTGCATAGTCGATCGAGATAAGATCACCGAGGTAAGGGTGAAGCAAGAACAAGCACAGTTCATCCGAGTTTATAACCAAGAACAGAAACCAACACAACCAACTTAGCCACCGGGAATCATGGTGACTCGAGAAGATCAACCAGAATCTGGAGGTGAAGGGCTGTGAATAGAAACCCCAAGTCTACATCAACCAAATATTTCACACTAGGAGCTGGAACAAGGTATACCAAGTTCCTGGACAGATCCAATGGATTTGATCCATCATATATGCATGAAATAAGAATGGGAATGAGCAGATGCTCATATGGGTAGATCATCACTTGGTTTTCACCAAGGATTACTGCCAGTCAAAAGCTACTAAAAAATGGAAAACATCTAGGTACAGATCTTGTACACAGAAACTAGCACATATGCACAGGTGCACACACTAGCCAGATTAGATGCACAGATAGCACCAGTAGATGGCAAGGATTAGCAGCTCAGACTACACAATAAATCCTAAGCTATGAACCATCGAGTAACCCTAGATTTTCATCGGGCAAGCATATTGGCATTCATATCTAGTATGATTCCCAAACATGCAAGCAAAGGTTGAGTAGCCACAAGATCCAACTAACTAAGTGAGCAACCAATCGAGTAGCAAGGCTACGAGGTCACATCAAACTTAGCATCAATTAAAAAGAAGCCAAACCTAGCACATCATTATCCGAGGAATGGATTCAGGTTCAATTGCTTGCTAAACACTCATGAATAGCCAAATCATTTGCAAGCAAGTCATTTAAATCATTACTGCATAAGCAGTTCATCATAATTTAATTAATACAAGCATGAATTTATCACAGATCCATGCTTAGCACTGACAGTAACAGGCTATTAAGCAACACAGTTTAATCACTGTACCATAGCCACTAGAGCAAGTCTAGTAGCTTAAGTAAGCAACAGCATAGTGATGCTTGAGCATCAGCATCACAAGGAAAGTGAATCACTTAGCCACAGTATTAATCAGTAAGACAGCACTGACATTGAATTGATCAAATGGATCAATTATAGCAAGCCAAGCTACACAGGGAAGTTAGCCAACAAGCAAGGAATGATCCAATGGATCATTGGCTTGCATAGATAGCATCGAAGCATATCACGAGGCACCATCGGCACACACACAAGTGTCACCGATGCATCACAAATACACCTAGACAAGCAAGTATGATATCCCAGTAAGAATAAGCAAGCCACAATCAAGCATAGCATGGCATAGCAAGCTTTTGAGCAAGCACAGCAGAGCATGGCAAGTACAGAGCATGCTAGGAGCAGCAGAGAAGCAAGCACAGCATAAATAGCAAGCAAATAGAATAAAATATGAAATGGAATTTATTAAACAAATTCAAAATTATGAATTTTCAGAATTTAAATAATAACTTGGAATTTTAAACTATTATTTCCTTGTATTTAAAAATTCAAGGAATAATCTCAAATAAGTTCAAATACTTATTTTCAAACATTTAAAAATGAAATTCTAATATTCCAAGTCATTTCTATTGAAAAGGGTATTTTTCCAAGAAAAAAATACTATATTCCTTTTTATTCCAAAAACTATAGAAGTAACTCTATAATTTCAAATTATTTTTGGAATGACTAAGGAAATCATCAAGTAAAATAGTTTTACTTTTAATTGTTGTACTTTGTATGAATTACAATGATTAATACTTTTAAATGAATTGTAAATTACTGTCGAAGACATAAATCTTAAACGCAACCCTAAATTGATATAACTCAGCGGGGTAAAGGGATCCAACATAAAATAATACATCCATGATTGCATTATTTAGATTTTTAACATTGTCTTTACCGGACAATGATGCTTCTTACAGAACCCGAGGTCCAGGTTCCATCAAGCGCATTGAGCTGCACTATCTCGCGGTCCACAGGCAAGTTCACCCTTGCTCATACCAACTTGAGTATTTTCTATTACTTTAAAGCAAAGCTATATACTTATCACTCCTGCATCGCAAATGAAATGTTACTTTCCAACTATGAATATGACTATGTGGCTGGCAATGGAACCATGGTATGTGTTGATATGGTGGAGGTTCCATTGCAATGGGTTATATCACCCTAGGATTAATTACCAATGCCGTCCGGTGATTCTAGCGCCGTACAAACCGCGTTGACCATGAGATCTATAATGGCTGCGGGGAAGCCAGCCGTATCTTTTCCCTTACGCACGCCAACGGATTGGTAGAGCCGGTGGGGTGTTGGAGGCACTTGCCGCAATAGGTTGGGATATCCTTTTAAATCCCCATCCATTAGTGATGATAAGCTCTACCATCTATGAAGGATTGTCCGGAGTACACCGTGAGTAAAGCCATATTATCGGGGAAGTCTACGGGGGTGTACGGTTGGACAAAAGGGTGGCTTTGCAGTCGCGGAGAAGGCGGTGTGGGCTTGGATTTTCATACCTGGCCTCACACCAAAGGAAGTGTGAACGGGGGCAAGTCCCTGCGGATGGCAAAAGGGGTGGAATCTCTTATGGGAAAAGTAACGCACCTCTGCAGAGTGTATCAAGCGTGGCTGTCACTCCTTGTTCGGGAAGGAAGCTGCGAACGCGGCGGGAAAGGAACTCCACGAAGTTCTAGTCAACCTGTGAAGACTGACGGGCATAGTTTTCATAATAAAAGCAACCTTTTGAAGAAATGATTGCAAAACATGCATTGACCGGCGATTTCCTGATCAATGGTCGTAGCTAGTGCATCAAACACCTTTTTACTCTTTTAGAACTTGCTGAGTACCCCTGTACTCACTTTCTTTCGACACCCTTGCTAGACTGTGATCCGGAAGTAGAGGCCATCAACGAAGGAACACCAGAAGGAAGCTACGAGCTGGTCTACGAAGAACCTAATCTTACCGGCGGAGTGGAAGGCGTAGACTATGGGATAGTCTACGGACCAGATGACACGGAGGTGGAGGAGTAGTGACATACCCTAGCATCATAGAGCCGAACAACGTAGAACTTACCTAAATAAGTTGTTGAGCTCTCTTTTATATATGGTTATAAGTTGTAATCGTACTTAAGTAGTATCTTAGGGTGTTCTCATAGGACCTGTGAGAATACCAACTTGTTAAGACAATGTTTGTAATAAAGTATGGAGTGTTATGACCTGCAATGTTTATGTTGTACCACTCTGAGGGATATGGCAATTTGTGAAGAAGTCCCTTCACAAAGATCATATCAACGACTTGTATACTACAACATGCGGTGGTATCTTCGGGTCACCGCATGCTGGTATCGGAAGCAAATGTTACGACCTTAGGTTGGAAAAACCTAGTATAGGGAAGAAACCTGTAGGAGTCTAGTAGAAATAGTAAAGGATTCTCTAGAAATATGGTGATTATTCACTTGAGAATAGCAAAACCATATATTTTAGTGCGATAATTCTTTATTATAGCTATTATGATGCATTATCACTACTAATATTCTGCTTTTGTATACAGCCATCATGGCGAACACTTTTCCTAAGAGGACTTTGAGGAAGGTTGAGGGTTGGCTTGGTGATTATGATGGACCAATTACAGCTCTCCTGTGTGGGATGCTGAAGGAACTTCATTGTGATCCACGGATACCTGTTATCAAGTATACCTACTATGATGGGGAAATCCTAGCCAAGTGCGAGTATCGGTCCAACTACCGACAAAAGCTGCGATGAGTCGTATAATGCCATACGGAGAAGCCAAAACTATCACCACAGCCTACCACATGGGCCTATTCAAGGCAATCCTTGAGATAAGGCAGCACAAGTCAGTAGAACTGCTATGTTCAGAGTTTTCTCATATACCTCATGCCGAGGAAGATGAGGATCCCACTCTGAATCATTTGGTGTTAGCACACAGAAGTCCTGAAGCTGCAGCACAACACATGGATAGCTGTAAGTCTTTATTGACCACGATGTACCTTTTACACATGAAAATGAGGGGTGAGATTGACCACATGCTAGCTGAGTTTACGGACCCTGATAAAGTCCAAACTCGGATGCGTGATTTGAGGGCACAACCACAACATACTACACCTTTCTTTAGCCTAGACAGCTATGTAGATTTGAGTGACCAATTGTCCCATAAAGATCCACTTACACCCAACTTTGTCCCACATTATCCACATGTGTCAGCATCATATGAGTCTGGATATGGGGGAGATGATTCCAGAAACCTAAATTGCTCCGAGTCACCAATCGAGAATTCGGCGGTTGGCGTTTCGGGGAACCATATGGGGATGAAGGAGAACCCATCACTTGTGAATCAGAGGATGAAGGAGGCGCGGTTAACCAGAATGTTAACCAAAGTTTTGGGCAGGAAGAGAAAAACACCAACTCCATTTCTTTAGATTTGGAGATGGGATTACCCAAAACATCCCAGTACGTCGTAGGTGAGAGTTCTGGAACCAAGAAAAAGAAGAAGAAGAAGATGAGAGGTCAAGTGAGTAGGAATCCCCCATGGATGGCGAGAAGAAGGTGAGCTGTATCCCACCGGGGATACCTATGAGTCTTTATCCGAGTTACTTTGGCATGACAGATCTCTCGTCTCGGCACTTCGTCCGATTCGGACTACATATATACCTCTGCGGAAGGACCTTCATTCCGGACGGGGTCCGGAAGACAAACCGCCTATGCCGGATGGACCCCAGGGATGTACGCGGAGGCGAGTTATGATGACGAGGACTAGAGCTTCAAGGAAGAATAAAGTAGTCTAGGTGGTATTGTAATAGAACGTATTTTAAATTCCCGTTGGCTTGGGATTTGAGCCAAATAAGTGGTTTATATGTACCACATGTAATATAAGTATGTATGTTATGTAATATACAAAGTATATGCATAATAAATGTTTGTTTTGGATTTGCTTCTTGATTTCATTGTGTGACTAGTTCTGGGCAATGAGTTGAGCTCAGAAAACATTTGCATGGTGTAATTATGAGTAATCGCTCTTTGATACTGTTGCGGTCAGAAACCCACCGGCGGGCAGCGACTGGCAACACCGTAGAGCCGGGAACAACTAGGGCTGCGGCTGGCCCCAGTCCCTCAGAGCGACGGCCCGCAAAGCCTTCTGGTCACACGTCCGATGCTTGTCGCAAGGGCGTGCCACCTGACCTATACACGGTCGGGAAGGTGTTGGATGATGCCTCGCTTAGTTTCCTGCATGGCATACACGTAAACATTAAATACGAGCCTCGATCGGCTCTCAGGTTGTCCTGTGAATCGGCTCAAAGAGCCGATCCACCCATGATTCATACGGGGTGTACGAATATATGGTGGTCCTGCTTGATCAAGATAAAGCTAAAGCGATCTACGATGATTTAGGGTTTTCACCGCATAATCGGATCATCCTACTCACGATTGGGCCTCGCGCTCGCGTACGGTGATCGTAAGCCGATCCTAGACGGGGCCTAAAAACCAACACGAAGTTGATCCCGGAACATCCTGTCTAGGGCTAGCAAACTACACCCTACACGCCGCTGGATCCTCCAACCCTTTGTAAGGCCTAACTATTGCGGATATTAAACTAATCCTTGAAGAACAAGGAGCAACCGTAACGGATCGGATCTACTAAACAAAGATCAAGCGGGGTGCCGCCCCTACACCTAAGATAGGTGTAAGGGCGGCTAGATGTATAAGGGTTGCACTACGACGACATATGATACGAAGAACAATGCAAACCCTAACACATCTAAGATAACTACGTTGCTCGCCATCAAAAAGGCTTCAGCACGAGCAACGCATGAACAACGTAGATAGGCTTATGCTTGCCTAGATCGCAAGATGCGATCTAGGCAGCATGATGCTTACCAGGAGAAACCCTCGAGACGAAGGAATTGGCGATGCGCCGAGATTTGTTTGTGTTGAACGTTGGTTGTTGTTTATTTCATAAACCCTAGATACATATTTATAGTCCAAGGGACTTTCTAATCCAAGCGTGCACTTAACCGTGCACGGGTAAAACTCTAATTCCTAACCAACACGTATCCTACTATGGTACAGATACACGGGCAATTAGCCCAAACTTGGTGCACAAGGCCGATTCACGTATTTCTTCCATGTATATTCTTCAAACCCATCTTGATCGCGGCCCACCTCTGACTCGGTCAAATTCTGGTGATAACACATGCCCCCCTGGTTTTGGAAATGACATTTCCAAAATCATTACGCTTTTCTTTCGTCGGGTCATGTCGTGGCAGAGCAGAGCTGCCGCAGAATCTTCCATCATTTCGCCTCGCCTCCTGGGCTTCTCTGCACGAATTGATAATTTCGGCATAACGTCCTCGAGAACCGTCATGGCATTAAATCTCCACTACACTCCCTTTATTTATCTGTGCCAAACGGTTCACCACTCCATCCCCTTGCTCCGTTACTGTCCACCGGCGCCAAAAAACCCTCTCCCTTGTAGCAATGTCTTCCTCTTCCTCTTCCCCCTCAGGCCTCCCCCTCCAATCGTCGCCGAAGAACAAGAAAGAGGACGACCTCCACTCCGGGGCGAACCCCATCTCCTCCGACAAGGAGAAGAAAGAAGGAGAAGTAGAGAAGACCAAGGCCTCCCCCTCCGCCGGAGCTCCGCCGAAGAAACGCTCCCGCATGTGGGCGGACAGCGAGGACGACGATGACGACGAGGAAGGAGAAGAGGAGGAGGAGGAAGATGATTGCTCCTCTTCCGCTGGGTATCCGCCGACAAAGCGCTTCCGCACTTGGGCGGACAGCGAGGATGATGATGATGATGAGGAGGAGGAAGCTCCGGCTGACGGCTGGGGAAGCAGCGGCGAGGAATTCTCCGGCAGTAGCGCCGATGGCGACGCCGCCGACGACGCTAGCGAGGAGTAGCTATGTAGGATTAGTAGTCCCTCGAGCAATCGGCTCTTCTTTTGTTCTTCCTTTCTTCTTTGAGCAGTCGGCTCTTCATTGTAAGAAATCCCAATATTAATGAAGAATTTCCATTAACTTGATTTTGCCGATTTCTTTTCGTACTGATTTGGCCGATTGCTAATTTGATCACCGCTCAATAAGCCGATGGCAACACATCGGTAACCTGCGAACCTTGCTGAAATTCAGATCCCTAAACTTCCAACCGAACAGGTCCAATCCGCGATCATCGAGCGTAATGTTGGATTCAACGGTAAAAACCCCTGAAATAAATGCCTGGCCTCATCATTAACCTCAGGTTTCCAAACATTTTCCTGCCAGACCCTTCTCTTTCAAATCCCCTTCGCTTTCAAGGGCTCTCTGAGACCATTGCTAACTCAAACTGAGATGTAAAACCAACCGATTTCAACAAAATTGGCTCCTTATAGCAAAGGGTCCTCCAGGGCAAGCTGCCCCCCGAGCCTCAGTCAAGGCGGGAAAGGTAGTGAGTCCGCCCAATGTGCCGCCATTGGCCTTAAATCATAACGCAGAGCCAGCCGATTTCAACAAAAAATCGGCTTCCCAGAGCAGAGAGCCTTCAGGGTGAGCTGCCCCCCGAGCTTCTTCAGTCCACTTCTTCATCTTTGCAGGTCAGATCGGCTCCTTTCCTTCGGTGGATCTGATGCAACCCACCCTTAGCATGATCTGCACATCCATGCTGCTCTTGGCATTGTTCTTGAAGAGAGGATCTGAGCCATTAAACCACTCCATTGAGGAGTTCTTCCATTAGATTCTCTCTTCGTGGCCCACTTCCTGCTCCATTGACCCTCTGATTATAACAGTTATACCTCTTGAGTCGATGGCCATGCATCGGCTTTATATCCTTAAGTCGATGTCTGCTGCATCGGCTGTGCTTAAAATTTTTTGAATTTTTTACGGCCGATTTATGTATCGGCCCCCCTACTTCAATACCCATCATCAAAGAATATCTTGGGCTGGTAGGCATTTGAAAGATACTCCTTCTTCATATCCTCGTGTTTTATCCACCTAGGTGCCCCCCGAGCCGATTCTTTCAAGGGACTTGACGGTATCGGCTCTTTAGGTATTCCCTGCTGGATCGAATATTGAACCCAGGCAGAATGGATGGTGAGGATAATTTTGGCCGATTGCTGGAATCGGCCTCCACGTTGCTTGTTCGATGAAGGTTTTGTAATGTCCCTCCATAAATTTTGGGGCCGATCTCCTGGATCGGCATCGCCACGTTTGCCCATAGACGCTGTTTTTGTTACACGGTCAGGCCGGTGGATGAAACCAACCTAACTCCGTTCTTTGT
Source organism: Lolium rigidum (assembly GCF_022539505.1). Lineage (NCBI taxonomy): Eukaryota > Viridiplantae > Streptophyta > Magnoliopsida > Poales > Poaceae > Lolium > Lolium rigidum. The sequence goes on along the minus strand of NC_061511.1, from coordinate 144,225,709 downwards.
CACGTCGATGCGCTCGCAGTCGTCCAATCCTGGAGCACTAAACTCCGTTGGAAGGATGGAGACCGTGTTTGTGCCAGCCGATGTCTCGTCATCGGCTTTCCTTTGCTTGGGGCACCACTCTTTTCTTTGTGGCCGACCTTCTTCGTCCAGGGTTCGCTGAATTTTGGCGGCGGATCGGCCGTGCCTTCCTCAACGTGTGCGGGTATAATCTTTCGGCTTCTTCCAACCCACGTAGACGCTGAACCCTTCGCTTCGGGAACGGCTGAGCCCATCGGGGCACCACCTTGGCCGATGATACTTGTCTTCTTCATCATCGTCCTCTAGTTCCTCGAGATCTTCCACCCGAGCGGACTCGGCATGCTTGTTCCGGGCGGGAGAGGCCCTAGACGTTTGAACACGGACACTTTAGCTGCATCCTTCTTCTTCGTTTGCATTACAGGCGGTTGCCGATTGTTGGCAATCGGCTCATTCCTGAATCCCAGCGGTGTCGACGAAAAGGGCAGTCCCAATGCCTATCCACGTCGTCTTGCTCCCTCGACTTTTCCTTGGCGTGGCGCTCGTATCGCTCCTCGTCGTGATCATGCCGACGACGTCTCCTGTCGTCCCTAGCCAGACGATCTTCTTCATCATCGTCGTTGTATCGCCGGCGTTGGTCGTATGGACCCACATACTTGTTGAGGAGGTGATCAGAGAGAGGTCGCTGATATCTTATGTTCTTCACTTCTCCCTCGTGACGTAGCGCTTGCGCGTCGTGGCGGAGCCGATCGCGTGGAGCGGCTTCCTCTATGTCTTTGCTATGAGAGCAGCTGCCCTCATCTCCGTCCTTACCGAGTGGTGCCCGAGGTCTCACCATGTTGATATTGCACGAGAAATCTGGCTGGCACCCTCCATGGTAAGTATACTCCACCATATTAACGGCGGGGAAGGGGTGTGTGTCGACCTTCATGGCGTACTGGTTGAAAATTAACCGCCCTTCTTCTATCGCCATTTGGATCTGCGACGCCACACCTGCGGTCGTTAGTGGTGTGGGTGAACGTGTTATGCCACTTGCAGTATGGCTTTCCGTTCAGCTCCTGCACCGTAGGGATCTTGTGGCCTTCGGGTACCTTTATATGCTTCTCCGTGAGTAAGAGATCAAAAATCGGCTCAGTTTTGGTCACGTCGAAGTCGAACCCTTTTGGAGGACCTTGTGGCTTAACCCATTTGCAGGACACGGGGCCTGCCGCTCGAGTCCATTCGGCCACTGCTACCTCTCGCTCTCCCGCAGCACCTTCATCTTCGTCTGCCTCAACCAGGGCCACCGCACGCTTGAATTTGTCCTGGTAAACATCCGGGTGGCGGCTTGTTCATATGCTGACGGCTTACGCACCATGTGCGCCAATGAAGGGTAGTACTGCTTGGGAGGCCACGTCCTTGATCGATGATGAGAGACCCACCACCGCCAACTCGGTCGCTTCTTTTTCACTTACGTGAACCGAATAGCATCGGTTCCTCACGGTCTCGAAGCGGCTGGATGTATTCGACACTGTTTCCCCGCGCTACGTCGTACTTGTGCTAGATCGGCAATACCAGCCTCGGAAGCCTCGTGAGTGATACTGCTCATGGAACTGCTCTTCCAACTGCTTCCAAGTCCGGATTGAGTTCGGTGGCAGCGATGTGTACCACCCGAAAGCCGATCCTGTGAGGGACTGTGCGAAGAACCTCACACGCAGCTCGTCTGACGCTGAGATCGTGCCCAGCTGTGCCAAATATCGGCTCACATGCTCGATGGAGCTGGAACCATCCGATCCACTAAACTTTGTGAAGTCCGGGAGCCGATATTTGGGTGGTAGCGGGATCAATTCGTACTCGTTGGGGTACGGCTTGGTATAGCCGAACGTCTTCCTTTCGGCATCATGCCGAGCTGATCTCTCGGAATTGTACAAATATGATCCGCGGTGATGGCCGAAGGCGTCGAACCACGAAGATTCGCCGGGGTGGCATACTTAGCCAGCCATGCTTGCTTTTCCGGTTCTGAGCCAACTGCAGGAGCCGGGCTCTGGAGGTTTGTCGGAGTGGCGTACTTAGCTAACCACGTTTGCTTCTCAAGATCTGCTCCCGACGTTCCTCCTGCTGTTCCAGAGGCCCCTGCTGTTGCAACCTGGTTCGAGAGTGCCCAAGATGCTGCGATGCGGTACGTATGCGCACGCGTATCCGTGCGGGATCTCCTTGGGCGCCTCGGGTAGGAATTGGTAGTCACTAGGATCACCACCAATCTTGTAGACGACGTATGCCGATGAGTTCGGCACTTCGGTGCTGCCCATGCGAACGGCGGCGGAGGATGGGGCTGAGTGGCATCTCTCCTTTGTAAGTCCCCGAGCCGGTCCCGACGGAGAATACCGATGCCTCATGATTTCTGGATCACGCGCGAGCGACACGCTCCAAAGTGTTCACCGGGCTCTCGAGTGGCGGTGCGGCGAATGAGCCACCATGTAGTTGATCTCCTGACGCAGCGACACGGTGCGTTCTTCGACGGGGCGGACAGGTCCACTCCATCGAGTGCGCCTTCGGGTGAGAACCCCTTCCACCGACGCCATGGGAGCGGGTTACGTGGAAAGAGCCGATGAGTTCGGCTTCGAGGACCGCCTTGATCTCGTCATGCTTCTTCTTGAGCTCGTCAGTCAGATCCTCGTACTTGACCGGAGTGCTTTCCGCCATCTCGGATGTAGATGGCGATGCGGTGGATGTCGAAGATAGTCCCACCGGGTGTGCCAGAATGTGTTGCGGTCAGAAACCCACCGGCGGGCAGCGGCCAGCAACACCGTAGAGCCGGGAACAACTAGGGCTGCGGCTGGCTCCGGTCCCTCGGAGCGACGACCCGCAAAGCCTTCCGGTCACACGTCCGATGCTGTCGCAGGGCGTGCCACCTGACCTATACCCGGTCGGGGAAGGTGTTGGATGATGCCTCGCTTAGTTTCCTGCATGGCATACACGTAAACATTAAATACGAGCCTCGATCGGCTCTCAGGTTGTCCTGTGAATCGGCTCAAAGAGCCGATCCACCCATGATTCATACGGGGTGTACGAATATATGGTGGTCCTGCTTGATCAAGATAAAGCTAAAGCGATCTACGACGATTTAGGGTTTTCACCGCATAATCGGATCATCCTACTCACGATTGGGCCTCGCGCTCGCGTACGGTGATCGTAAGCCGATCCTAGACAGGGCCTAAAAACCAACACGAAGTTGATCCCCGGAACATCCTGTCTAGGGCTAGCAAACTACACCCTACACGCCGCTGGATCCTCCAACCCTTTGTAAGGCCTAACTATTGCGGATATTAAACTAATCCTTGAAGAACAAGGAGCAACCGTAACGGATCGGATCTACTAAACAAAGATCAAGCGGGGTGCCGCCCCTACACCTAAGATAGGTGTAAGGGCGGCTAGATGTATAAGGGTTGCACTACGGCAGCATATGATACGAAGAACAATGCAAACCCTAACACATCTAAGATAACTACGTTGCTCGCCATCAAAAAGGCTTCAGCACGAGCAACGCATGAACAACGTAGATAGGCTTATGCTGCCTAGATCGCAAGATGCGATCTAGGCAGCATGATGCTTACCAGGAGAAACCCTCGAGACGAAGGAATTGGCGATGCGCCGAGATTTGTTTGTGTTGAACGTTGGTTGTTGTTTATTTCATAAACCCTAGATACATATTTATAGTCCAAGGGACTTTCTAATCCAAGCGTGCACTTAACCGTGCACGGGTAAAAACTCTAATTCCTAACCAACACGTATCCTACTATGAGTACGGATACACGGGCAATTAGCCCAAACTTGGTGCACAAGGCCGATTCACGTATTTCTTCCATGTATATTCTTCAAACCCATCTTGATCGCGGCCCACCTCGACTCGGTCAAATTCGGGTGAATCGAACCCCCTCCGAGTATTAAGTTGCAAAGCAACGGACAATTGCATTAAGTATGGTGCGTAATGTAATCAACAACTACATCCTTAGACATAGCATCAATGTTTTATCCCTAGTGGCAACGGCACAACACAACCTTAGAACTTTACATCACTTTGTCCCGGTGTCAATGCGAGGCATGAACCCACTATCGAGCATAAGTACTCCCTCTTGGAGTTAAAAGCATCTACTTGGCGGAGCATCTACTAATAACGGAGAGCATGCAAGATCATAAACAACACATAAGCATAACTTTGATAATCAACATAACAAGTATTCTCTATTCATCGGATCCCAACAAACGCAACATATAGAATTACATATAGATGATCTTGATCATGATAGGCAGCTCACAAGATCCGACAATGATAGCACAATGGGGAGAAGACAACCATCTAGCTACTGCTATGGACCCATAGTCCAGGGGTAGACTACTCACTCATCACTCCGGAGCGACCATGGCGGTGTAGAGTCCTCCGGGAGATGATTCCCCTCTCGGCGAGGGTGCGGAGCGATCTCGAGGATCCCCGAGATGGGATCGGCGGCGACGGCGTCTCGGTAATGTTTTCCGTATCGTGGCTCTCGGTGCTGGGGGTTTCGTCACGGAGGCTATTTGTAGGCGGAAGGGCAGAGTCGAGAGGCGGCACGGGGGCCCACACCACGGGCCGGCGCGGCCGAGGGGGCCGCGCCGCCCTGGGGTCTGGCCACCCGTGGCCCCTCTTCGTCTCGTCTTCGGTCTTCGGAAGCTTCGTGAGAAAATAGGCCTCTGGGCTTTTATTTCGTCCAATTCCGAGAATATTTCTTTACTAGGATTTCTGAAACCAAAAACAGCGAAAACGACAGTGGCACTTCGGCATCTTGTTAATAGGTTAGTTCCGAGAAAATGCACGAATATGACATAAAGTGTGCATAAAACATGTAGATAACATCAATAATGTGGCATGGAACACAAGAAATTATCGATACGTTGGAGGCGTATCGGCATCCCCAAGCTTAGTTACTGCTCGTCCGAGCGAGGTAAAACGATAACAAAGATAATTTCTGGAGTGACATGCCATCATAAACTTGATCATACTATTTGTAAAGCATATGTAGTGAATGCAGCGATCAAAACAATGTGTATGACATGAGTAAACAAGTGAATCATAAAGCAAAGACTTTTCATGAATAGCACTTCAAGACAAGCATCAATAAGTCTTGCATAAGAGTTAACTCATAAAGCAATAATTCAAAGTAAAGGTATTGAAGCAACACAAAAGAAGATTAAGTTTCAGCGGTTGCTTTCAACTTGTAACATGTATATCTCATGGATATTGTCAACATAGAGTAATATAATAAGTGCAATAAGCAAGTATGTAAGAATCAATGCCGAGTTCACACAAGTGTTTGCTTCTTGAGGTGGATAGAAATAGGTGAGCTGACTCAACATTGAAAGTAAAAGAATGGTCCTCATAGAGGAAAAGCATCGATTGCTATATTTGTGCTAGAGCTTTGATTTTGAAAACATGAAACAATTTTGTCAACGGTAGTAATAAAGCATATGCATCATGTAAATTATATCTTATAAGTTGCAAGCCTCATGCATAGTGTACTAATAGTGCTAGCACCTTGTCCTAATTAGCTTGGACTACCTGGATTATCACCGCAATACATATGCTTTAACCAAGTATCACAAGGGGTACCTCTATGC
>NC_061511.1:144143673-144219963 GCF_022539505.1 Lolium rigidum | reverse complement strand
TCTTCATCATGTTGATGTCTTGAAGTAACTTGAGGGCTCACTTCATCTTCATCTTCAAGACATACTTGACACTTGATATCCTTCATCAATTTCTTCTTATTGCGACCTTGAAGCCAACATATGGTTCAAGAATTGCCTATGGACAACTCCTACAAATATAACTCAATGCAAACATTAGTCCATAGGGATTGTCATTAATTACCAAAACCACACATGGGGGCTCCATGCACTTTCAGCTACAATTATGCCAACCTTGACATTCAAGACGATCCACCATCCAAACCTTATTGTAAATAGTTCACCATGTGAAGAACTTGCCTCATGACTATTTGTATTTCCCTCATTGTGTATATAACAACTTTTTTGATTATGTATTTGTGGTAGGGTGCCCTCTTACTTGTTTCCTTACAGAAGTTACTTTCCATTGCTAAAATTTAATCAGCGAAAATTATATAAAATTTCAAAACATGGACATGGGATGGCTTTTTGTCTCCTTGGAGCATTTGCACCTGGATGAAAGTAAAATCATTAGAAATGTCCTATTTTTAAAAAGCAGAATCTCTTTGATAACCTACATGTTTGTGTCTTATATATGCATGCAAATTTTCATGAAGAACGGTCTATGCTGTGTTCTGGAAAACAAAAAAAAAAATCTCTAAATAGCACCGTAACAAACAACATACTCTGTATTTGTTTTTTTTTAACATAGGCTAGACATATGTTTCATTGCTCAAAAATTTACAAGTGCACCTGAAAAATGGGCATGAAAATTGTACTTTCTCCATCCCAAATTAATTTGGGAAGGTTGGGAGTACACTTGTACTAGTAGACATAGTATATGGCTGCGCCAACCAATTTGGGATAGATGGATTAACATTTTTAGGAATTTTTATATAATAATAATCCATTTTTAAAACCTGGAAAAAATCACCCGAGGGTTAGATTGAATTAGTACACATCGATTCTATGTTCTTTCCACTTGTTAAACATCAAATCCTTGTATAAAAAATATTTATGGCATGATGAAACCAGAAGTAAAAAATTGTTGTGGATAGGGATCATGTAAAAACATCTTTTGAGGAATGGTCTAGACCCGGCCATTTCCCAAGAACACTAGCTAAGGGCCCCGATACTATCACTTCGATCTGATACCTACATGCCGATGCTCACGATTTCGACAGTGGAGGAGATCTCTCCCAAACACATGGAGGATAGATTGAAGCATTTCTTTTAAACTTTGCTACACAAAAAAAGACTGTTAGAAAAAATTACATCATGAACTGCGTTGATCCTTTTACTCTTATTTCAAAGATATACACAATAGCCTTTTTTAAGAACTTTACAAGGAAAAGTTTGTATCCATTATCTACCTATACAATATTTGTCTATTTTTTTACATAATTTTCTACAGTACCATTAGGTCAAGATGGACATTCCATTCCTGCAGATCTAATAGTTAAGATTGTTTTAAGAATCGATGTATGCTAGTATTTACGAATACGAAACCAAACATTAGGGAGTACCTCATGAAAAAATATTGTGATTTTTTTTTCTTAGTAGCAGGTCCATATATAATTCATAACCATTGTGTTTTTGATACATGAAAAAAAACATATAACATGAGAGTTTTGGAGAACAGCGACATGAAGCTAGTGGCTAAAAGAAACTTTAAACGATTGATGGTGATGATCCTGGTCTATAAATGATCTAAACATACAAAAAAATTGATGGGTTGCAGTTACAAAAAAGTTAGAATTGATTCCCGGAATGGAATCAAATTTCCAATATGCATCTTTGAAAGGATCCTATGCCGCACCTAGAGGGGGGGGGGGGGTTAAATAGGTGCTAAGCAATTTTTAGTTCTTTTTCAATTTAGGCTTGACACAAAGGTAAATTCTCTAGATATGCAACTATATGAATTTACCTATATGACAAAATCAACTACTAAACTAGATATAGCTAGACAATATATAGGGGAGCTAATAAGGATAGAGGTAACCGAGAGTGGAGCACACGGAGACACATATATGATTCCCGTAGTTCCTTCCTTTTGAGGGGAAGTACGTCTATGTTTGGAGGAGTGTGGTCGCCACGAAGGCCAAACCAACACCACAAAGGCCTCACTCAGGTCTCTTGTGAGCAACGCCACAAAGGCCTAGCCCACTTCCACTAAGGGATTTTCTCGAGACGGAAATCAGGCATTTACAAGGTTCTTGGGGCACACATCCACAACATAATTGGAGGCTCCCAACAACAACAACAACAATAACAACAACAACAACAACAACCACAAAGAACTAGAGTTTTCAAAGAGGAACACTAGCAAAGGAGCCCTCAAGCATATGAGGGGGAAATGCAAATCGCTTCGGTGAAGATGTAGATCGGAGTATTCTCCTTCAATTTTGCAAAGATCAAGAGCTTTGGATGGTTGGAGGAGGAGATCTAGTGAATCTTGTGTTTTTTGAAGTGGCTCTAATGGTGGATGAACTTGGGCAGGATTGAGCAGCTTGAGGTGGAGGAAGAAGGGGGTATTTATATCCGTCCTGATTATCCGGCCTCCTGGAAATGTCCGGCCAAATATCCGGCCCGGATCCAGGGGCATACTGAGAGCTCGGCCGAAAAGTCCTTAGCCGTTTTTCAGGACCCGGATATTTTGCAAATATCCGACCCCGGATTATCTCCTAGCTTCTTTTTCTCTTGTTTCTCCATACAAATTCAACCACATATATGTTCTACACTATATCAACACACATTAGTGGATCACATATATTGTCATCAAACATTCAAAACTATATTCCGAGAGATGTTCTTTCAATCTTTTTCGTGTAGACCTCATCACGAAACGGTGGGCTGGCAAAAAATTAATTACCAAAGGAGAGTGTTACGGAGCGAGGCAGTATATACATAAACTATAGACAGATCAAGTACATTGTCAAATAACACATGGTAGATAAAAAAAACATCTCCCCTTTCATCATGAGTCTTAAAGTTAAAATCTTACGACATGGGAGTTTTGGAGAACAACATGAAGCTAGTGATATATTTGATGAAAGTGCCATAACATGGTCTAAACAAAAACACGAAAATTAAGAGTTATTTTAAACAAAACTCAAAATCAATAACCGGAATAGAATCACGCCATCGATGTGCCCATTTTACGTATCTTTCTTTTGGGGGTGGGGGGAGGGGGTGCGAAACGTTTGATTGCAATTAAGCCATGATAGTAGGATTTTGTTCCGTAGTCTCTTTGGCTAGGTTTGTAGTATAAAAACTTCTCTTAGAATGACGGCGTGGCTTTGGCTCGCGCTAGTGTCTGTAGTTGTCGCAGATAGTCCAAAACGTATTTATAATTCTTTAATACTTTTTGGGTTGTTTGTACTGCTTATGATGATTATTAATAGTTAGGCAGGAATTTTACGGAAGAAATGAAATTGGGAAAGCTTTTGCTCATTAGCTACTTGGTCAAAGAGTAAGCAACTAGGCCAAAGCACCAAGTTGTCTACAGATGCCCAACCGAATAAAACTGTCGTAATTTATTGTGATTCTCATAACATAGATTTTAACAAAGGAACCATAAATGATCGTAGGACTATTTTTTATTTAGTGGCATTTTCTTGTAAGATTGCACTCTTGTGATTCACCCATGTGCCCTTTGGTGAATTGATTTCCAAATATTCCACCACTAGCATAGACGCCATAGGGTGCAATCATACATACGTAACTTGATGGTGTTTCTCGCGGATACTGTATTGCAAAATAATTCATCCATACACCCGAGCACAATTTTGTTTGAAAACTAATGGGTGCTTCCAAAAAATTTAAGGTGAAATTATTGGTGCGGATAGCAAGAAAAGTCGCCTTATCTTAATACGAAGGGAATTTACTTTGCAAGTTGCTTGCGATTTCAGCCTGAGTTTGATACCCGAATCAGGAGCGCGTCACATGCAAACAGCGGTTCAAGCGTGATCCGTGTAGCCTGGTTGATATCCATGCACGGAACGTGGTTACTACTAACACATAAGGGGAGGAGGGGACGCCATGACATCCATGACAACCCTTTAAAATTACAAAATAGTTAACACCAATTATGTTACTCCGTACATTAGTATTTATAAACTTGAAAACTATTTGTTGATCGAAATGGTGATGGCAATTAGATTAAAATATACAATCTATAGGGTAATCTTAATAAATTTTGAGTCAACGTAAATTTCTGATGTTCATATAAACTGTGGCACCCTCAATACTATCAACCTAGATCCGCAGTGAGCCGTGATCTGGCTGTTGCCTGTAGGACCCCAGTATCGAAGACAGAAAATATGTTCGCCTTTTGCAGTGTAAAGTTCGTGAAATTAGTGGTTATCTTTAACAACTTTGCAGAATCATATCTCGATCTGTAAGTTGTTAATTGGAGCAATCGGATTATGAACGGACTCAAAGTAGAGGTTATCACGGAAAGCAGCATTCAAGAACCAATCAAGGGAGCCCAGATTGTACTACATGCTGATTAGTTGAGTTCACGGCATGTGCAAAGTGCAACGGCGAAAAGGAAGAGGCCTTTTGAGCATTGTTAATCAAGGAACAAACTCAGCTTTGCTATGTCACATACTCACATCCACCTACTAGCGAACGTCATTAGCTAAACTATGTCATAAAAAGCACATGCCATAAGCAGAGGACGAACAACCATCACAACAGCAACAACAATAAGAAGACGCCGGAGGTAAGCAGAGCACGTCGTGCTGCTCCTCATGAAACGCATGCACATGAGGTAGAAGAAAAGGGGTTTAAGGTGTCCTAAAAGGAGGAAGAAGAACCAACTTATAATTCATCCTAACATGCGCGATATCCTCATCCATGAATACGTGGGTGCATAATGGAGTTTGCTAGGTTAATTAGAGAGGTACCAAGGGAGCATGTCACATGCCCAACACATACCTCGCGATGGGGCAATGCTAGCTGTGGTTACAGGCAGCCTTATGGGGGACAGGAACTAGGCAACACCCTCAAATAATGGCGACTTCATCCATAGTAGGTCAAATCTCAACAGTAGTAGTACCAACGGAACATTCCTTGTTAGCGATCTTGCACAATTGTATATACTCGACGAGAATAGTCTTTCTCAAATATTTGATGACGCCGAACCCATAGATTAACACTAGTCATCGGATTTTTTTCCCGGTGCTCTTGGTTGTTGTTTTCAACGACAATTCACCAGAATTTTGAAATCTCATCGGTTTCAGATGGTTCTGAAGTATTTACATCCTAATCAACTAAAGTTGAGTTATACATGCATTCGAGTGAAATTCCAAAACATTTCAAGTTTTGGCCAAGTGTGGGTATTGAAACTAGAAATCCTGGTCTTTGGCCAACTTCAAACCCAATTTCTTGTGGTGGAGCAAGTCCGACCAAAGCTGCATTGAATTGATTTGGAAGCATATAACGATGGATACCGATCAGCGAATGGCGCGCTACATTTTTTTTTGTCATAGTTTCTCCAAGTTTGGGGTCTTTATAGTTCAAAATGAATTTCATATACTCCCTCGTTCACAAAAAGATGTCTCAACTTTGTGTAAATTTGCATGTATAGATATGTTTTAGAGGATAGGTACATATAAACCTAGAAAAGTTGAGACATCTTTTTGTGAACGCAGGGAGTAATTTTATCGATATTTTCTTGGAGATTGTTTGGTTATAGGACTAGAAACTATATTTTCGGCTGCAATATATTTTCAAGTATTTTGAATGGAAAATATTTCTCTAAATCGAACTCACTAAGATTTTCTATCTTTCCATAAAAAAAATTGTGTGGGTATTGGCAACTTTGCCAGCTGGCATGAGAAAATAGAAGTTGCCGTCCACCGTATAATTGAAGATTTAACAATTTTCGGTGCGCTCGCTCCGCAAGAGTAAAGTTGTAATGTTCAATCCCTATAATTTGGAAAGAACAATGTAATCCTTCTGTTTCTTATTACTTGTCGCAGATTTACGTCTAAATTAGCCATAACTAATATGGAGCGGATGGAGTAGTATTTAGAGTGTCCACATCTAGCTTCCTTGATATTGTTGTGTTTTTGAAATTGTACAAACCATGCATCACTAACTTGACGAGCACGTCGATGACGCTAGCAGTGAGCCGGCCAGCGCAAAATCATGCTCTCGAAGTCTCGAGTCTGGGCCTCACCTTATCCATGATGACGCCGCCCTGGCGCGTCATGTCGCCCATTGGCGAGCTAGCGCATGTGAGATATAAGAGCATCTCCAGCCGCGTTCCCCAAAACGTCCCCCAAAGGGATTTGGGGCGTGCCGGACAAAAAAACCGTTCCAGCCATGTCCCCCAAAGCCCATTTTTGTCCGGCGCCCCGAGCCCGTCCCCGTCCCACAGGGACGCTCCGGGCACGCCGGACACAACGAAAAGCGAGGCGAATCGACGCGGGCCCGACGCGTCAGCGGCTCGGAAGCCTAAAACCCCGTCGCCTACCTTTGGTCAAGCGACGTTAATGGCGTCCCTGTTTTCCCAGACGACGTAGGGACGCGTCTCGTCGTGCATGGCCGCGTGGCCGTCCGCGCCGGCATTATTGCGTGCAACCACCCGCTGCCGCCGCTGTTTAAAGACGCCCTGTAGTTCTCACCGCTCACAAACCTTCTCGTCGTCGCCGCCTCCCCACTCCCAGATCTTCTCCTCGTCGCTCCAAAAATGTCGAGCTCGTCCTCCCGCAAGATCGTCGCGGCGAACGGCTTCGGCCGCGGCAGCCTCACCGTGCCGGAGGCGTGGGCGCTGTACCACGCCCGGTATCCAGTCCCGCGGACATGCGGCTGCCAAGCAGCGGCGGCTGGAAGATGGCCGTGAACGGCATTGGCGTTCCGCCGCCGCCGAAGCCGCGCACGGACCAATGGTGGGACGCCATCAAGGCCCGTCGGGCTCAACTCACCGCCGAGGAGCGGTTGGATCCGACGTGGGCGGCCAACAACAACGACGCCTGGTGGACGACGTACTTCAAGGCGAAGTACGACATCGAGATGCACAGCACCGACGGGCTCGTCGGCGGCCCCAATAGCTGGAACAAGGACGGCCGCGCCCTGTTCTGGGGCGTTCTGGGGCCCACCCTCGAGAACGTCATCCGCGGCATCCGCAACGACGCTCCAAGGCTGGAGATGCCGTCGTCACCGCCGCCGTCTCCTCAATGGCAGCCGAGGAGGACGGCATACTCTTCCTCCTCGCACTCTTCTTCCTCAGGACCGGCGCGATCGACGCCGTCCTCGTCTTACCGGTCGGCGCCGTACACCGTCCCCAAACGGGAGGTGAAGGAGGAGCCGGCGACGCCCGTCAACACGAGGCGTGGCGGCAGCGGCAGCGGCAGCCGGCGGCAGCAAGGGAGGCGCGACGGCGCCCTCCTCATCCCGAAGCCGGAGGTGAAGGAGGAGCCGGAGGAAGCGGCCAGCGGGCGGCCGCCGGCGGAGTACGAGCGGCAGCAGCGGCTCATCGCCGGCAGCGACGACCCCGAGGACTGCCCAGGTCTGCGGGCGGCGTTCTTGGCATCCATGAACGACAAGGACGCCTGGAGGGGCGACCTCGACGCGGCGATCGCCTTGTCCATCCGCGACTCCGGCAAGCCGCTGGTGGACCTCACCGACGAAGGCGAGACAGGACCAAGCGGCGCGGTGAAGGACGAGCCCGTCGACGAGCGCGTCAAGCAGGAGGTCGTCACCGACGAGATGTACAACTTCCAGCAGTACTACGACGCCTCCGGCCGCCGCAAGTGGTTCTAGATTAGGTTTAGTTTAAATTTAGTCAAATTTCGTTCGAATCTATAGAAGTTTGGACGAATCTTAATCGAATCTCGTTAAGTTTAAAATTTCCGAAATTTTGTTTGGGGGACGCGACTGGGGAGCGACGTTCCCCAAACGCGGTACGAACGAAACACGTCCCCCCAAACGCTCAATCCGGCGCGGTTTGGGGGACGCGGCTGGAGATGCTCTAACGCGATGATCGATCGGTAGTACCCCTGGTCTCGGTCCCCCAAGAACATTCCGCCGTCACTATACTATTGATCATCTACTTGGTAGCTAGGTAGACAATATTGTTGATCATCTCGAGGAGTGTTTGCCAAATGATCAGTCATCAGTGAGCGGCACGCCATGTGAGCATGAAACGTGGTCGACATGGAGCACACTACGGCAATAACTTCAGCCAGGACGTCTCGCCTGTTCAATTGATCAGTCGCTCCGGCGTGCCTAGCTCCTCTCTACAGTTGGAAACCGACGGAGAAGAAGACGCGGACCGACACGTCGAGAGAACCAGGTAGGAGTACGTGACACGTCGGCCTCAACATGTTCGACGTGAACTGTTGCCCAATGCTGCATCTGCATCTGCAGCGGCTCATCGCGGCCCGGGCTCTACTTTGACGAGCCGTAGTGCAAGGAATCGCGGTCGTGCCAGTGTGGAGTTGAAACAACCGCTGACAACACACAGTGGACCAACACATCGGTCACATAGTCATAGTCGCTGTTAATTTCGTGGTAGGGAAATTAATGAGATCGCACGTACAGTACGAGATCGGTGGATAATGCGTGGCCTCCTTCATCCAGCGCACAGAACATTGACATCAAAACGGATGATTCACGCCAGTGTTCTCGAGACCGGTAAAGTGAGTATGTCGCTGCGCCTGTCGGGGAAGAGTCGTTTCTCTAATCATAGGAGCAAAGACCGAAATACCGTCTTAGAGCATCCCCAGTCATCAAAACCCTACCAAAAGGGCAATGAAAATGCCAGACAAAAAAAAACGCGTCCAACCGTGACCTTTAAAGCGGACCAGTCAGACGCGGCTCAAAATTTTGACCCACAAGTCAGCTTGGAAAGGTCGAGAAAACTATTATCGATGTTGTTCGATCGATTGATTTATCCGTTGTTTCATTGATAGGTTATGGATATCGAAGACAAGAAGTCGAGGCCGCCACCGATGAGGAAGAGCAATTGGCAGTTCTTGCTTGCTCTAGAGTGCAACTATTAAATCAATGGTCACCACTATAACAAAGGATTACCTAATCGATGACAAGGTTGTCGATATCTGTAAAGACAATCTGTGAGCCTCAAGGTCACAAAAGATCTCACCTTGTTCCACGCTAGGAGGCTTGCAGAAAGGATGTCTAAGGGAATTTGATGTGCTCCATCATCGGTTCCTCATTGTCCGCTACACTACTCTATCTGTTCGCATACCATATGTGGACGGTGATGCATGCTTGTGTGATCATGAATAGCATAATCATCAAAAAATGATCACCAAGGTCATGCATCTTGCCACTGCTGGATCACCAGTTGCCTCTGTCCCTGCATTAGGAGATCAGTGACAAAGTTGTTCATCACCAGCTGCAAAATGATTTGGTAGAGCATACGTGGACGCCCAAAGGATTTGCGGCATGAGTGTTGTAGTTAAACTTTATTTATATTTGATAGAAATATTGTAAGTACTTTTTTACTTTATTATTGCAGAATAACATGGTTTTTTGCAATAAAAAAAGTAAAAACCCTTTTGTGGGCGTTGTATGGGGTGGGGGAGGCCATGGTTGAATTGGGAAGACACGGCCCACATATGCGGCCATTCGTGCCGGCGTCTCCCATACGCTTCACTTGGTGATGTTGTCCTAGGCCGTTTGGGGCGCTATTGGAGATCCTTGTTGCTCAGTGCTCCTACTACTATGTACTTCAACAATTGTGTGTTCTTCCCCTATTCCTTGCCTACGTTCGGTGTTGGACCTCCGGCTCACCAGACTTCGAGGCAACGTAGGTATGACAGGTGGGCGGCCCGCCATGCTGGCACCCATCCGAGTTTATAGCATAAAAGTACTACATTTTGTGAACCGACTCTACCACTTAACAACAAGAATTTTGCAGTTCGTGCAAATGACGGGTGGAGAGCTAATTAACTCTGGAAATTATGGCGGTTCCAACCAGTCAGAATGCCATGGCGATGCATCGTTAACAATTCGGGACTATGCCCCACTTGCTAGAGCCAATTAAGATGCGGTGGACTGGGACCCACCAGTGAGCCTCCTTTTCCCCTCTCTACTCCGTCTTTCTCCTCTCTCTCTCCCTCACCAAATTCACAAATCGTGTCACAACTGCGGTGGTGTTGGCCGAGATAGGGAGGCTTCTCATGACGTCACTCTGTGTCCTTGAACGATGGCCACGTTAGCCTTACCCATGAGGCCACGTTGTCAGTTCGGTTGTTAGTTGTCTTTCAATTGAAAGTTTGCACGAATAGTAATTTTAGCGCAGCCGATAGGTAGATTTCCATTCACAAAACATAAGGCCATGTACAACGGGAGGTGCTTAGAAAAATAAACTAAACCTTTTGCTATGCATTGGTGCTTATTTGTGGTGCTTAGTTAGGCATTTATCTAGTATACAAATAAGCACAGGTGCTTAGACAAAAGCCTGTTGGTTTTCTAAACACTCCTCTAAACATCTCCCATGCTAGTATGCTACGGTATGATCTCTTAAATTTAACGGTTAATGTGGTAGTTTTATGCTATTCGCTCCACCCATCCACAACCCACGTTTCCGATCCGATCGATCGTACAGCTGTTCCAGGCTCCCAGTCCCCATCCTTGTCGTCATATCCGCACAGAAATTTGAATTTTGGCGCCGGTTATCGTCTCCTCGACTGATGCAGCGGCGGCGGCGGCAGGGACCCTCGTTCATGTGCGCGTGCCGCTGGATCATGCCGTCGTCACCAGTCACGTGCTGCAGCGAATCTAGCGCTGCTGGATCTTGGCCGAAAGACGGCCAGCGCTGACGCTATCACCCGCAGAGGAACAGAAGAATTGGGAAGAAAAGGCCAGGAATGAAGACGCGGTGTTGGCGCATCTAACGACTCCCAATAATGCTGGTACTACGAGCACAGAGGATAGAGACCACGGATCACACAGATGAGATAATACACGCATAAATACGAGAATACAAGGGCCCATTCCTCATCTCCGCGCGTGATAACTCCGGAACCAACTGCCGAGCCATTGCCAATCATGGTTCTCGTCGTCGCCGGCGAGACATGCCTGTCAATGATGCCGTGGGCGCCATGTGACGCGAACCGCCACTTTACACCGGCGCCATGCTGTGCTGTGCTGTGTATGTGCGCACCACGCTCTCCGAGCCAAACCACTCGACATGCCACATGCAATGCGAAGCACGCATTGGTTCGCTCTGTGATGCGCTCGAGTGGCTTTCCTTTGCTTGCCTTTGCTTTCACATTTCGCCTATTTAACATACAAAAATGTCCGTTTTCGTTCGCATGGGTTGGTCTATGGACACGAAATCCGCTGTCTGACCACCCTTGTTTGCTTGGGTTAGGGCAACCCAGCGGCTCGATGCATTTTTCGAAATGAATTCTTTAATTTCACACTTAATTTACATAGTAAAAAGGAGTAAAGAAAACATAACAAATAAAAATATATTTGGCCCAACCCTAGTCCTAGCTACCGCTACTTGTCGTTGTCCTTGGCCAGGTCCACGATTATTGGCATTGCCAATGGACAATGCATGCAGTGGAGGGGTTGGTGCAGGCGAGAGCCGCCACTACTGCCATGGCGACCTTGCCGCAAAGGGCTAGCGCAGGGGGAGCCGTTCCAGGCGGCACCGATGCTGGGGGAGCCGGTGCAGTTGGATCCCGGCTATGCACGTGCGACGATTAATGCAGCAGTATGCCGAGGCCCTGGTGCTCGGACACCTCCTGCAGCTCAGAGCCCTTCACGCCGATCTTGAATGCCTCCTGCTTATACAGGACATGCGGCATGTAAGCTAGGTACCCCAGGAGGTTGTCGGTGTCGTTCCATAGAAGAGTTCCCTCTCGTTCGCCGGTGACTCCACCACGTCCTCCATCTTCACATCCATGGGCAGGGTAGTGACGTAGTTGTACTTGTCGTTGCTGAGGAACCCGACGCGACGAATCCCACTCCACGTGTCCCACAACACCAAGTCAAGGATGTAGGTGGGGTCCTGAGCATGTCATGAGCAGAAGGGCTCAGCGGTGCTTGGTCTCCTCGAGCCGTGCCCAACCCTGCTGTGGCACCAATGACATAGGAACCTTCCGCGCACTAAGGTGGTAGCCGCCATCCAATCTGGCGCGGTTGATGAAGCTGAATTGATATATAGATTGTGTTGCATTGATATCACAGCGTTCAGGAGGACGAAACGGTCGCTGCCTCGCTTGCATTAGGGCATGTTGGTCCGCGTAGATCTGTTATAGATGCACTAAATCTTTTTATAACGCTAAATTAAGGTTTATATTTGGGAATGGGGTAAAATTCTTTTTTTTCCCTTCAGTTTCCTGGAATTAGTATGACGGCATGGATGGAGACCACCGACACGTGTCACCGTGGCATTGACGAGAGCCAGGGCCGGCCGGCCGGGGAGCCGAGCCATGCAATGATGCCCATCCGAATTCGATCGATTGGTGAGCTCATGCATGCTGCGCAGATCGACGTCGGCAAACGTTTTTATATATAATCAAAAGCAAGATGGTACAGTCAGGCTGCCTTTACAAATAAAATGCAGCTTTTCCAGAAGGCGTAACAATTTTTTAATCCTGAATCCACTCAACCGGTCTGACAGTGCCAGCCTTCGACGCATGCGTCGGATGACGCGAGCCCAGGGTCACGTGTCGCGCTGCCGTCGACCAGACGAGATTTTTTAAGGCTGACCAGCCGCAGTGATTGGCCTTTGCAATGCCAAGACACAGATGAGATGACAGATGTCTCTGTTCGCAACTGGTCAACATAGATCGCACTAGCAGGGTGGGGCAGAAAGGTTGGGCAGGGACGATGCACTGTGCATTTTGCAGGTTTCGAATTGGTAGCGTCACGCACCGACCCCCGAGGCACAAGGCACGAGTTTTGAGATTAGGCCGTCCAAAGATGTGCGGCAGACAGGACGGCTGGTTTTGACAAGAGTGACGAACTGTGCACACCCGACGTGCAGCCCCGTTTGGATTTCTTGTGGTCGATGTGCATATTTGTTTCACTGAAGCTGCAGACCAACTACACTAGAGAGCATATGACAATTGATCTAAAGACCTTGCAAATTGCAACTTAGTTTCTCGGTGTCCTTGCAGCTCCAGCTTTGTTCTCATAAAAGATTATTGAGATAACTTATAAACCACTACCAGCCGATTTCCCCAGGAGATATTTCATATTTTTTTCGTTATTCCTTGGCAACATAGTGATGCATTTATTTGCAAAATACTGATCGAATTAACATGTACAAATGTATGTATTTTCTAAAGTAATTCCGCAATAAAACAGATTAACCGAAGGAAAAAGTGTTTAATTAATATAAAATCAAAATTTTAGCCACCATGCTAGTTAGAAGAATATCTGTAACAAATACAAAGATGATTATATATAATGGGAGCGGGTGTTTTGGAACATGGGTCCATATGCTCTCAATATTTTGAAATGCATCTTACATACATTTTAAATTTTAAAAAATTGAAACTAAAAATTCGCGCGTACATCTTCACGTGCTACGTGCTCACAAAGTCGTTTCATAAAAAATCGACTTATCATATGACATGTGTAAAAAAGACAAAATTCAGTGCTAAAAATAATGCTTTTCACAAGATAAACTTTCTCTTTTTTATATTGACTACACAAAATACTGGTTTTTCGTGAAACTTGACGGATGCACTATATTATGAAGATGTACATGTAGATTTTTTTGTCCAAATTTTTCGACATTTCGAAATATAACTTTTTAGTAGAGGGAGCATACGCACCCGGGAGCCAAATTGAATTTCCGATATATAATAAGATTTCAATGGTGGATCGTAACTATTCGTATTAACTCCTCTCATTTTTGTATGTAACAACTTTTTGTGCCCAGCTTACTAGTTTTCTAAGAGCATCTCCAGCCGCGCCTCCCAAAGCGTCTCCCAAAGGGATTTGAGCGTGCCGGACAAAAAAACATTTCCAGCCGCGTGTCCCAAATTCCTCTTTTTGTCCGACGCGGTCCAATACGATGTCCGGCGCCCCGAGCCCATCCCCGCTACACAAGGGACGCTCCGGGCATGCCGGACACAACAAAAAGCGAGGCCAGGAGACGCGGGCCCGACGCGTCAGCGGCACATTCAAGTTTAACCTAATTGTCGCCTACCTCGCGACGGAAGTTATTAGCGCACGACGGTGCAGTTCCCACAGAGGCGCAGCGAAGCGTCTCGTCGCGCCTAGCTCTGCGTGCCGGCATTAATGAGCGCCACCACTCCCCGCCTCCCTCCGGCCTATTAAAAGGGCCGCTCTCTCATCGTTCCTCACACACAAACCCTAGCGCCTCTCTCCCCAACCCTAGCCGCCACCATCTCAAGAGTCGACGCGATGGCTGGTAGAGGCAGAGGCCGAGGTCGCGTCCGTGGTCGTGGTCGTGGCCGCGGCAGAGCTGCACGCTCGCCGTCACCTGCGACGTCGTCGTCTTCATCGTCGGACCTGCAGGGGGAGGAGCGGGAAGTGCTGTTCGAGTTCGTCGTCGTCCTCAAGGGTGACCCACTCGGCATCCAGAGGCTGCCGGACAAGTTCGCCGACTTCATCGTCGGCAACGAGCCGGCCTCGCTGCATCTGCGGCAGGCTGCCTGCGACTGCTGCTGGTGGGCGGTGGACGTGCTCTTCGACGGGCGCGGTATAATGTACCTCCACACCGGCTGGGAGAAGTTCGCGCGCTACCACGACCTCAAAGCGGCTGCGTGCTCACATTCTCCTACCTATGCGAGGGGGATATGAGCGTCAAGGTGTTCGATGAGACGCGCTGCCGCCGGCACTTCCTGATACGTCCAAATTGCATCACTATTTTATATCATAATTTTCTGTTATTCACTGATATATTTCATATTTAGAGATGATATTTATATTATTTCACCTATTTTTGCATATTTGATGATTATTGGAGAATTAACTGGCGGAGTCGGAATTCTGCTGGAAAAAGGACCGTCAAGATACCATATTTCTGAAGATCAGCAATTCCCGGAAAATACCTAGAACTTCCTATTTTGCCAGATGCCGGAGTAAGCCAAAATGGGAGCCTGAGATGGGCCAGGAGGGGCCCACACCACCCCTAGGCGCGGGCGACCCCCTGGCCGCGCCTAGGCATGGTGTGGTGGCCCTAGCCCACCTCTGACAGTGTCCCTTCGCGTATTTTATCCCCCGAGAACCCTAAGACTGGGGGGACGAACACAGAAATATTCCGCCGCCACGATAGGGCGGAAAACCATAGAGAGAGAGAAATGCTCTCCGGTAGGCAGAAATCTGCCAGGGAAATTCCTTCCCGGAGGGAGGAAATCAAGCCATCGTCACCGTCATAGATATGGACTTCATCGGGATCATCATCATCATCTCCACCATCTCCAGTCCGTCCCGCTGCAACATCTCGGGTTTGATCTTACCTAGTTCAGAGGGGAAACTTTCTCGACGTTAATTACTCCTTGTAGTTGATGCTATTGAGTGAAACCATTGGATTAAGTTTTATTTTCATATTGTTATTCATCATTATATCACCTCTGATTATGATCCATATGATGTCTTGTGAGTAGTTCGTTTAGTTCTTGAGAACATGAGAGAAGTTAAGATGTTAGTAGTGGAACTATGTTGAGTAATATTTAATGGTTTGATATTTAAGTTTTGGTGTTATTCTTCTAGTGGTGTCATGTGAACGTCGACTACATGATACTTCACATTTATGGGCCTAGTGCAATGCATCGTGTATTTGTCTACTAATTGTGGGGTTGCTCGAGTGATAGAAACCTAAACCCCCGTTGGGAAACCAGTGCATGAGGGAGTGTAGGATCTCCAAGTTTAAGGATGTGGTTAGATTTATCTTAATTACTTTCTTGTAGTTGCGGATGCTTGCAAGGGGTATAATCACAAGTATGCATTAGTCCAAGTTGGGGTAGTGCATTAGCATAGGTTCACCCACACAACACCTACCAAACCGATAAAGATTATTCAGCCGCGTGAAGCGAAAGAAGTTGACGAAATTCCCGTGTGTCCTCGGGGACGTTTAGACATCTGTTGACTGCCAAAACCCACCGGCGGGCAGCGGCCTTGTCAACACTGTAGAGCCGGGGGGAGCCTAGAGCTGCGGCTGGCTGAGACCCCTCCGAGCGACGGCCCGCAATGCTCTTCTGGTCACACGCGGCGTTGCGAAGTGCAAGGGCGTGCCACCCGACCTATACCCGGTCGGGAAGGTGATGAGGTTGCCTCGCTTAGTTTCCCGCAGGGCATACATGTAAACGTTAAATACGAGCCTCGATCGGCTCTCAGGTTATCCCGTGAATCGGCTCAAAGAGCCGATCCACCCATGATCCGTACGGGGTGCACGAATACTTGGTGGTCCCGCTTGATCAAGATGAAGCTAATGAGATCTACGACGATTTAGGGTTTTCACCGCATAACCGGATCATCCTACTCCAGGTTGGGCCTTGCGGCCACGCACGGTGCTCGTAAGCCGATCCTAAACAAGGCCAAAAACCAACATGAAGTTGATCCTAGGAACATCCCGTTTAGGACTTGCGAACGCCACCCTACGTGCCACCGGATCCTCCCCCCATTGTAAGGCCAAACTATTGCAGATATTAAACTAATCCTTGTAGAACAAGGAGCAATCGTAACGGATCAGATCTACTAAATAATGATCAAGCGGGTGCCGCCCCCACACCCGAGATAGGCGTGAGGGCGGCTAGATATGCAAGGGTTGCACTACGTAA
Organism: Lolium rigidum; assembly: GCF_022539505.1. Taxonomy (NCBI): domain Eukaryota; kingdom Viridiplantae; phylum Streptophyta; class Magnoliopsida; order Poales; family Poaceae; genus Lolium; species Lolium rigidum. The sequence goes on along the minus strand of NC_061511.1, from coordinate 144,203,218 downwards.
GCATGCTTAAACGAAGAACAATGCTAACCCTAACACATCTAATGATAACTACGTTGCTCGCCATCAAAAGCGCTTCAAGCACGAGCAACGCATGAACAACGTGGTTTAGTGCTGCCTAGATCGCAAGATGCGATCTAGGCAGCATGTCGCTTACCCGATAGAAACCCTCGAGACGAAGGAGTTGGCGATGCGCCGAGATTGGTTTGTTTTTGGGGTTGAACGTGAGTTGTTGTTTATTCCATAAACCCTAGGTACATATTTATAGTCCAGGGGACTTTCTAATGAGGGCGTGCACTAAACCGTGCACGAGTAAGATTCTATCTCTTATCTAAAATAATAAACTACTAAATAAAGATACACGGGCAATTCAGCCCAAAACCCTTCGTGCCGTGCCGCCTTAGAATTCTTCCACATGTAATCTTCCAAGCCCGGCCCACCTCCGGATTTGTCTAAAATCTGGTGATAACACATGCTCCCCTGGTTTTGGAAATAACATTTCCAAAATCATTACGCTTTCCCTTCGAAGGGTCATGTCGTAGCAGAGCAGAGCCGTTACAAGCATCCGTCATCATTATGCCCCGTCTTCTCAGCCTTCTCTAAAAATTCCGACAGCTTTAGCATCGATCCCTTGGAAGCCGTAATGGCATTAAACCTTCACCAGATTTCTCATTATTTAACCGTGCCGACCGGTTAGCTCTCTCTCTATCCTCTATTCCATCCCAGCTATCGGCACCAAAAAACCCTCTCCTCCTGTAGCAATGTCTTCCTCTTCCTCTTCCTTCTCAAAACTCTTCCCCCAATCTTCGCCGAAGAAGAAGACCGAGGACAGCCTCCACCCCACAGTGAATCCCTTCTCCTCCGACAAGGAGGAAAAAGAAGGAGGAGCAACGAAGGCCAAGGCCTCTCCTTCCACCCAGCTCCCGCCGAAGAAGCGCCCCCGCATGTGGGCGGACAGCGAGGACGAAGATGATGACGAAGAGGAAGAGGAGGAGGATGACTCCTCCTCCTCCATCGGGTACCCGCCGACCAAGCGCTTCCGCTCCTGGGCGGACAGCGAGGATGATGATGATGACGAGGAGGAAGAGGCTCCGGCCAAGGGCTGGGGCAGCAGCGACGAGGAGCTCCCTGGGAGCAGCGCCGACGACACCGACGGCGGCGATGGCGAGGACAGCGACGACTAGTAGTATAGGACTAGTGGTAGCAGGCACTAGGCACCAGATCCCTCTTTTGAGAGCCATCGGCTCTTTCTTGTAAAGCCGCTCCTTGGAATTAATGAAATTGTTCTTTCTATTCATCTTTTAATCGCTCCAATTCCATTCCTTCCGTTTGTCATGCTAAGACCGATAGCAACGCGTCGGACTTCTTCCCTTTTCTTGCAAGAACAACGACACGTCCAAGCCCCGTACTAGACGACGGCTTTTCCTTCCCAGCTTCCTCCCCGAGACGACCATGATGCAGCCGCAGCTCGAGGTGACTCGATCGGCTCTTAAAAACAGTGGCATCTTCCGTGCTTGTTGCCCCCCGAGTCTTAGCCGAGGCAAAACAGAGCCGTATGGACCCGGGGTCGATCATGTCCGAGAGAGCTTCTACGCCAAGCTAGCCGATTTGAACATAAATCGGCTTCCCAAAGCGTAAAGCCTTCAAGGCGATCTCGCCCCCGAGCTTTTTCGGCTTCTCGCCGCCGTAAAGGTTCCTTTCCTTTGATGGACTTGAAGAGAGGATCCGAGCTTCCAAACTACCCCATTGAGGAGTTCCTTCATAAACACTCTCCCTTTGTGCTCCATTGACCCTCTCGATCGCAACAGCTACTCCTCTTGAGTCGATGGCCATGCATCGGCTTTCATGTCCTTAAGTCGATGCCTCGCCGCATCGGCCGTGCTCGAAAATTTTCGAATTTTCACTTTTATTACGAATTTTCACTTTTTATTACGGCCAACCTGTGCATTGGCCCCCATATTCCAATACCCATCACCAGAAGATGAGATGCTTCTTATCTACCTCGGGTGCCCCCGAGCCGATTCTCGTCAAGAGAATTGATGGTATCGGCTCGTTGGATAACATGTTGAACCCGAGCGTAATGGCGGGTGAGGATAATTTTGGCCGATTGCCGGAATCGGCCTCCACGTTGCTTGCTCGTTGAAGGTTTTGTAAGTTCCCTTCGTAAATTTTTTGGGGCCGATCACAAGGATCAGCCTCTCCCGGTTTGCTCATTGGTTTGATCTTGCTACTTGGTCAGCCGGATAAAACCAACCCAACCTCCGACTTGATGCGCTTGCCGTCGTCCACCTTGAGTGCTCCGTAGAGTCGTGGAGCGCTAAGCTCTGTCGGCAAGACGAGTACCATGTTTGTGCCAGCCGATGTCTCATCATCGGCTTTCCTCTCGTTTGGGGCGCCACTCCATTTTCCGTGGACGACCCTCTTCATCCAGGGTTCGCTGAACCTTTGCAGCCGGATCAGGCCGTGCCTTCCTTAGCGTATGCGGTACAACCTTTCGGCTTCCTCCAGGCCGCGCAATCGCCGAACCCCGCGCTTTTGGGAACGGCTGAGTCCGTCGTGGCACCACCTTGGCCGGTGGTACCGTCTTCTTCCACTTCTCCCTCGTCTTCTCGAATCTTCAAGATCTGCCCAACGAGGTGACTCGCCGCGTTTGCTTTGTGGCGGGAGAGGCCCTAGGCGCTCGAACACGTACACGTTGGCTGCCTCCTTCTTTTTCTCGATTGCATTCTGGGCAATTGCCGATTGTGGGCAATCGGCTCATTCCCGAATCCCAAGCAGTGTCCGAAGAAGGGGCAGTCCCAATGCCCGGCGTTGTCATCTTGCTCCCTTGATGCTTCCGTGGCATAGCGCTCGTGCTCCTCCTCATCGCGATTCTCGCCGACGATGTCTTCTCGGCTTCTCTAGCCAAACGATCTTCTCTATCATCGTAATTGGGTCGCCGGCGTTGGTCATACCGACTAACATATTTGTTGAGGAGGTGATCGCAGAGGGGTCGCCGATATCTTATATTCTTCACCTCTCCTCTCGTGACATAGCGCTTGCCACCATGATGGAGCCGATCGCGTGGAGCGGCCTCCTCTCGTGTCCTTGCTATGAGAGCAGCTGCCCTCATCTCCATCTTTGCCGGAGTGGTTTCCAGTGTCCTACCATGTTGATGCCGAACGAGGGACCCGGCCGGCAACCTTCAGTGGTAGATGATTTCTACCATGTTAACGGCGGGGAAGGGTTGGGTGTCGACCTTCATGGCGTATCGGTTGAAAATTAGCCGCCCCTTCTCTATCGCCGCTTGGATGTGCCGACGCCACACCCGGCAGCCGTTGGTGGCATGGGAAAGCGAGTTGTGGAATTTGCAGTACGGCTTTCCGTTTAGCTCTTTCGCCGTGGGGAACTTGAGACCTTCGAGAATCGTCAACCGTTTCTCCTTGAGCAGGAGGTCGAAGATTTGTTCAGTCTTGGTTATGTCAAAATCAAATCCCCGGGCGGCCCCGGTGGCTTTACCCATTTGCAGGCCACGGGGTTCCCCCCGAGTCCACTCAGCCCATCGCTATCTCTTGGCCTCCCGCGAGCACTTCATCCTCCTCCGTATCGACCATAACTACCGCACGCTTGAACTTGTCTTGGTACAGGTCGGGGTGGCGCTGTTCATATGCCGATAGTTTCGAACCATGTGCGCCAGCCGAGGGATAATCTGCTTGGGAGGCCATGTCCTTGAGCTGTGTTGCAAGGCCTGCTACCGCCAACTCGATCGCTTCCTTTTCAGCTTATACGAACCGAATAACATCGGTTCCTAAGATTCCCGAAGCGCCGGATGTATTCTCGTCACCGTTTCCCCGCGCTTCGACGTAGTTGTGCTAGATCGGCAATGCCGCACTCGGAAGCTTCGAATGGTATTGCATATGGAACTCGCTCTTCCAATTGCTTCCAAGACCGGATGGAGTTTGCCGGCAGAGAGGTGTACCATCCAAAAGCCGATCCCGTGAGGGACCGTGAAAAGAGCCTCACGCGTAGCTGATCCGACACCGAAGCCGGTCCTAGTTGAGCCAAATATCGGCCGACGTGCTCGATGGAGCCGGAGCCATCTCGATCCACCGAATTTGGAGAAGTCGGGAGCCGATATTTAGGTGGCAGTGGGATCATCTCGTAATCGTCGGGGTACGGCTTGGAATAGCCGATCGCTCTTCTTTTCGGCATCATGCCGAACCGGTCTCTCGCATGGTACCGATCCGATCCGCCGTGCTGGCCGTAGGAGTTGCACTCGAAGATTCGCCGGGGTGGCGTACTTGGCCTGCCATGTTTGCTTTTCCAGCCTCGAGCCAGCCGCAGGAGCTGGGCTCGGGAGTTTCGTCGGTGTGGCGTATTTAGTTAGCCACGTCTCGCTCTGTCGCCGACGTTCCTCCCGTCTTCGCCGGAGTCCCCGATGTTGTGGCCTCGGTTTGTGAGTGCCCAGCCACCACAATCCGGCACATACATGCACGCGTATCCATGAGGGATCTCCTTAGGCGCCTCCATTAAGAACCGGTAGTCACCGGGGTCGCCACCAACTCCGTAGACGAGGAATGCCGGTGTAGTCGGCACTTCAGCGAGTGCCGCCAACGCAAATGGCAGCGGTGGACGGGACCGGAATGGCAACTCTCCTTGATGAGTCCCGAGAGCTGGTCCCGACGGCGAGTACCGGTGGCTCATGATCTCCCGGATCACGCGCAGAGCGACACGCTCCAAAGACGTTGACCAAGTTCTCGCAGTGGCGGTGTAGCGAGTGAGCCACCGTGTAGTTGATCTCCCGCCGCAGCACCTCGGTGCGTTCCTCCGACGAGGTAGAGAGGTCTATCCCATCGAGTGCACCTTCCGGTGAGAACCCCTTCCATCTCGATGCCACCGGAACGGGTTCTCTCGAAAAGAGCCGATGAGGTCGGCTTCGAGGGTAGCCTTGATCTCGTTGTATTGCTTCTTGAGGTCGTCGGCAGATCCTCGTAGGTGATCGGCGTGCCGTCCGCCATCTCGGATGTAGATGGCGATGTGGTTGATGTAGACGATTGTCCCACCGGGCGTGCCGTAATGTGTTGACCGCCAAAACCCACCGGCGGGCAGCGGCCTTGTCAACACCGTAGAGCCGGGGGAGCCTAGAGCCGCGGCTGGCCGAGACCCTCCGAGCGACGGCCCGCAATGCTCTTCTCGGTCACACGCGGCGTTGCGAAGTGCAAGGGCGTGCCACCCGACCTATACCCGGTCGGAAGGTGATGAGGTTGCCTCGCTTAGTTTCTCGCAGGGCATACATGTAAACGTTAAATACGAGCCTCGATCGGCTCTCGAGTTATCCCGTGAATCGGCTCAAAGAGCCGATCCACCCATGATCCGTACGGGGTGCACGAATACTTGGTGGTCCTGCTTGATCAAGATGAAGCTAATGAGATCTACGACGATTTAGGGTTTTCACCGCATAACCGGATCATCCTACTCCAGGTTGGGCCTTGCGGCCACGCACGGTGCTCGTAAGCCGATCCTAAACAAGGCCAAAAAACCAACATGAAGTTGATCCTAGGAACATCCCGTTTAGGACTTGCGAACGCCACCCTACGTGCCACCGGATCCTCCCCCCATTGTAAGGCCAAACTATTGCGGATATTAAACTAATCCTTGTAGAACAAGGAGCAATCGTAACGGATCAGATCTACTAAATAATGATCAAGCGGGTGCCGCCCCACACCCGAGATAGGCGTGAGGGCGGCTAGATATGCAAGGGTTGCACTACGTAAGCATGCTTAAACGAAGAACAATGCTAACCCTAACACATCTAATGATAACTACGTTGCTCGCCATCAAAAGCGCTTCAAGCACGAGCAACGCATGAACAACGTGAGCTTGTGCTGCCTAGATCGCAAGATGCGATCTAGGCAGCATGTCGCTTACCCGATAGAAACCCTCGAGACGAAGGAGTTGGCGATGCGCCGAGATTGGTTTGTTTTTGGGGTTGAACGTGAGTTGTTGTTTATTCCATAAACCCTAGGTACATATTTATAGTCCAGGGGACTTTCTAATGAGGGCGTGCACTAAACCGTGCACGAGTAAGATTCTATCTCTTATCTAAAATAATAAACTACTAAATAAAGATACACGGGCAATTCAGCCCAAAACCCTTCGTGCCAGGCCGCCTTAGAATTCTTCCACATGTAATCTTCCAAGCCCGGCCCACCTCTGGATTTGTCTAAAATCTGGTGATAACAACATCATAAGTAAAACAGCTGGCTTGTCATTTTCTCTAGAAAGGATTGGGCCACTCGCTGCAATTATTGTTACTGCCTTTATTTACTCGTACTTTATTTATTTGCACTATCAAAAAACCCTGAAAACCTGTCTGCTAGTGTTTACAGTGAATCCTTGATCAAAACTACTTGCCAACACCTTCAGCTCCTCGTTGGGTTCGACACTCTTATTTATCGAAAGTACTACGATACACCCCTATACTTGTGGGTCATCAAGACTATTTTATGGCGCTGTTGCCGGGGAGTGAAGTGCTATTGAAGAGTGGAATTGAATTGGTAAAGGAAACTTTTACTGTAAGTGTTGTTTTCATTTCTGTCTGCTGCTTTATTTCATTATGGAGAAGTCTCCATTTAACTCCCTATTTGGGAGCACTACTGCCACTGTTACGGTAGTAGATGAACCACCGCCTGCTCAATTGGATCCTTTTAAAATACCTATGAAAATTATTGAATGTGTTATGAATAACTGCTATTTAGGAGATGGAACTGTCCATCCTGGTGATCATTTACTCTTTATTCATGAATTATGCGAGTTGTTCAAGTGTGCAGGTATTTCAATGGACCAAGTTAAGACAAAGTTATTCTCTTTATCACTGAAGGGTAGAGCTGTGGAATGGTATAAGATGCTGAAGAATGGCCTATCTATTGGCTAGGAGGAAATTGTACATCTCTTTTTTCTAAATTCTATCCTCCTAGTGAGATTCATAAAGATCGGAATCAAATATATAATTTCTGGCCTCGAGATGGATAGAGTATTGCCCAAGCGTGGGGGAGATTGAAGTCACTAATGCTCAAATGTCCCATTCATGAGCTCCCCAATAATATTGTTATTAATAACTTCTATGCAATGCTTTCTCTTGATGATAAGGATTTATTGGATGCTTCTTATTCTGGATCATTTACACGTATGAAAGAAGAAGCTAAATGGGATCTTCTCGACCACATTCAGGAAATACTGAAGGATGGGAGAATGACAAAGGAAGAAAGTCAGGTGTAAATTCTGATTATGAATGCATTAAATCTTTTATGAGAACTGATGACTTTCATAATATTAGTGTTGTTTATGGCCTTGATTCTCATTTTTTGCAAACTATTTTAAGGCCTTTGCCTCTTATCTTGATGTTCCCAAAAAGGAGTGGAACAAGTACCATGCACCTTATAAAGACATTGTTAATTGTGTTCCTGCTAGAAATGTTTAAGTTTGTACTATTGATCGTGTTTTGCCTGAACCTTATATTGAGAAAGTACCTTTCCCAGCCAAGATAAAGGAATATTCTATTATAACTAATGTGGTTAACAAAAGTACAAATAAAGCTATAGAACCTCATGAACAAATAACTGTTGAGCCTGCAGTAGCAATAGTAAAGGACCTTATCACTGAAAATGTAGAAGATGGACACATTATCTTCTGTGAAGATGCTTCTAATATTGTTTCATGTCCTAGTAGATCTAGGAAAACTAGTGTTCATGTGCTTTCTGTCAGAATAGGTGATCATTGCTATTATGGTTTATGTGATATTGGTGCAAGTTCAAGTGTTATTCCTTATGAGCTTTATAGGGAAATCATGCATGAAATTGGTTTTTGTGAACTTGAAGAAATTTATGTGGTTATTCAGCTTGCTAATAGAGAGACCATCTCTCCAATTGGTATTGTTAGAGATGTGAAAGTTTAATGTGGTAAGACTAAATATTCAGTTGATTTTCTAGTACTTGGTTCAGCTGCTAGTAGGACTTATCTAATAAATTTTGGTACACCTTTCTTGAACACTTGTGGTGCTATTATAGATTGTAAGAAGGATAAAATCCTTAGTAAATTTGATGGAGAGTCTTATGAGTTTAATTTTTCTAAGTTTGCCAAAGCTCCATATGAAACTGAATTGCCTAATGAAGATATTAGAGTTGAAAAGCTTGCCTCTATTGCTCTTGCTTCTAAGGATGCTTTGCAGCAATATATGGAGGAACACAAAAGTGAAACCTTTATGGAGGAAAGAAATGAGATTGGTGAGATTCTTCTTCATCAACCAGAGATGCTTAAGCACAATTTACCCGTGGAAGACTTGGGTACCACACTACCACCCAAGGAGGATCTTGTTTTCGATTTAAAACCTTTACCTGATGATCTTAAATATGCTTATATTGATGATAATAAAATATATCCTGTTATTATTAGTTCTAAACTTTCGGGGCAGGAAGAGGAAATGTTATTGGGAGTATTGAAGAAACACCGAGGAGCTATGGGATATACTCTTGATGATTTTAAAGGGATCTCCCCTACTATATGTCAGCATGCTATCAATATAGAACCTGATGCAAAACCAGTGGTTGAACATCAACACCGTTTAATTTCTAAAATGAAGGATGTGGTAAGAAATGAGGTATTCAAACTCTTTGATGATGGTATTATTTATCCTATTGCTGATAGTAGATGGGTTAGTCATGTGCATTGCGTCCCTAAGAAAGGAGGAATTACTGTTGTGCCTAATGAGAATAATGAGCTTATTCCTCAAAGTGTAGTAGCTGGTTATAGGATGTGCATTGATTTTAGAAAGGTTAAAAAAGTCACTAAGAAGGCTCATTATCCTTTACCTTTTATTGATCAAATGTTAGAAAGGTTGTCTAAAAAACTCATTTTTTTCTTGATGGTTATTCTGGGTTTTCTCAAATTGCTGTTAAAAAGCAAGGTCAAGAGAAAACCACTTTTACTTGTCCTTACGGAACTTACGCTTATAGACGTATGCCTTTTGGTTTGCGTAATGCTCCTGCTATGTTTCAAAGATGCATGTCTGCTATCTTTCATGGTTTTTGTGAAGAAATTTTGGAAGTATTCATGGACGACTTCTCCGTCTATGGGACTTCTTTTGGTAACTGTTTGCACAATCTGGATAAATTTTTGCAGAGATGTGAGGAAACTAATCTTGTTCTTAATTAGGAGAAATGTCACTTTATGGTAAATGATGTAATTTTCTTGGACATAAAAATTCTGAAAGAGGTATTGAAGTCGACAGAGCCAAAGTTGAAGCAATTGAGAAAATTCCCTGTCCTAGGGATGTTAAACGTATTTGTAGTATTCTTGGTCATGCTGGTTTCTATAGGAGCTTTATTAAGGATCTCTCTAAAACATCAAGGACTCTTACTAATCTTCTCCAAAAGGATGCACCTTTTGTTTTTGATGATGATTGTAAGGATGCTTTTGAAACTCTAAAGAAGGCTTTAACCACCGCTCCTATTGTCCAACCACCTGATTGGAATTTACCCTTTGACATTTTGTGTGATGCTAGTGATTTTGCAGTAGGTGTTGTTCTTGGACAGCGAGTAGATAAGAAGTTGAATGTTATTTATTGCTAGTAAGACTCTTGATGCTGCTCAAAAGAATTATGCTACTACCGAAAAAGAATTCCTAGCTGTAGTCTTTGCTTGTGATAAGTTTAGACCTTATATTTTTTATTCGAAAGTTACTATTCATACTGATCATGCTGCTATTAAGTACCTTATGGGAAAGAAAGACGCTAAGCCTAGGCTTATTAGATGGGTGCTGTTTTTACAAGAGTTTGATCTGCATATTGTAGATAGGAAGGGTGCTGAAAATCCTGTTGCTGATAATTTATCTAGATCGGAAAACATTTCTTATGATCCTATTCTTGTTAATGATAGTTTTCCAAATGAACAGTTGGCTGCAATAAAAGTAACCTCGAGAGAGTCCTTGGTATGATGATTATGCTAACTTTATTGTTTCCAAGTACTTGTCTCCAACATTTACAGCTCAGCAAAGAAGGAAATTCTTTTATGACTTGAGGCATTCTTTTTGGGATGACCCACACTTAGATAAAGAAGGAGTGGATGGTATTATGCGAAGATGTGTTCCAGAATATGAACAACGAGAGATATTGAGAAAATGTCATGGTAGTGCTTATGGAGGACATCATGCTGGAGATAGAACTACACAAAAGGTTCTACAATCAGTTTTTATTGGCCTACTCTTTTTAAGGATGCAGGAAAGTTTATTTTATCTTGTGATGAATGCCAAAGAGTTGGTAATATTTCTAGACGCAATGAAATGCCTATAAATTATTCTATTGTTATTGAACCATTTGACTGATGGGGATTTGACTTTATGGGCCCTTTTCCTCCTTCAGAAGGTTATACTCATATACTTGTTGATGTTGATTATGTTACTAAGTGGGTAGAAGCTATACCTACAAAGAGTGCTGATGGTGAGACCTTGTTTCAAATGCTTAAGGATGTTATTTTCCCTAGGTTTGGTGTGCCTAGATATCTTATGACTGATGGAGGTTCTCATTTTATTCATGGTGGTTTTAGAAAGACCCTTGCTAGATATGATGTTAATCATAGGATTGCTTCAGCCTATCATCCCCAAACAAGTGGGCAAGTAGAATTATCAAATAGAGCAATCAAATCTATGTTGCAAAAGACTGTTAATAAATATAGGAAGAATTGGGCTAGTAAGCTAAATGATGCTTTATGGGCTTATAGAACTGCTTATAAAAATCCTATGGGTATGTCTCCTTACAAAATGGTTTATGGAAAAGCTTTTCACTTGCCTTTAGAATTAGAACGCAAAGCTTATTGGGCAGTGAAAGAACTTAATAGAGACTTTAAACTAGCTGGTAAGAAAATGTTGCTTGACTTAAGTTCTCTAGATGAATGGAAGAATGAAGCTTATGAAAATTCTAAACTCTTTATAGAGAAGGTTAAGAAGTGGCATGATAGGAGAATTCTTAAGAGAGAGTTCCATGTTGGTGAGTAAGTTCTATTGTATAGGTCTCGTCTCAAATTTTTTGCAAGAAAATTACTCTCAAAATGGGAAGGACCTTTTATTATTGAAGAGATGTATCGTTTAGGTGCGATGAAAATTGCTTCAATGAAAGATAGAAATACACAGGTGGTGAATGGGCAAAGACTCAAACATTATATTTCTGGAAATTCTTATAATGTAGATATTGATATTATTCAAGTGGTGACTCCAGAAGAATTTATTAAGGAGCAAATCCAGGAAACTACAGAGTCTTTTTTCGAATAGGTAACAATTTTAGTAAGAAAAAGTTTGCATTAAACTTTCTAGCTTATATTTTTGTCTTTTTTATTAAATATGAAAAAATACGAGACGAAAACGGGTAGGAGACGGTGCCCGAGGGCACCACACCACCCCTAGGCGTGGGGCAGACCCAGGCCGCGCCTAGGCATGGTGTGGGCACCCCGGAGCTCCTCTCTGACCCGGTTTCGCCCTGTACCTTCCTTTTGTGATGAAACCTTTTGCTATATAATCCCCCGGATCCCCCGAGGTCCCTATATTGTTTTCTCGTCGTGTTTTCATTTCGATCTGTTTCAGCCAGATTTCATCCTCAGGTTTAGAGCCACCATGTCTTCTTCTGGATCGCCCAAAGACAATCCTTTGTGAACGTCGTCAACCTGGTACATGAATGAGCTGGAGATGCATACTAAGGAGTTGTTGCTCAAGGATGGGAAGGTGCAAGTAGAAGATGTTCGGGGTACTAAAGGAGAAGGAAGTCTGGAGGCTAGGATGGAAAAGCTGGAGCAAGAAGTCATTAGATAAAAAGAAGATGGCAAAACGTGAAGTGGACATTATTCATAAGATAAATGCATAACTCATTGACGAGCACAAGAAGGAAACTGCAAAGCTTTGGGATGATATTTTCTCGCTCCACGAGACCACCAACAAATTACAAGCACAACTCTACGACGTGCAAAATCAAAATTGTGAGTATGATACTAGGTTTAAACACATAAGTTCTGGTCCCAGTTTCAGGATATTGGAAACCATTTCGTCCTTTTTTGATGTGGAGCTTTTACCTTGGAAGTCTGATGATGAGAAGGATTCACCACCATCGAAGGAGTAATTCGTCATTGGTATTGGCATCCCCTTGGCTTGTTCCAAGCTTTGGGGAGTGTCGTGGTATCACACTATTATCTTTTACCTTTTTTACTTTTCAGTAGAGTCATATCATGAGTAGTGAAGTTATCATATAGGATAGTTTGCAGTGTGGAAGTATCTCTCCTTTAGTTGATTATCTATGTATCCCTTGGTGTGAGTTGCTGTTATGAAATATTAATGAGAAGTTTTGTCATTTACTTTCTGCACACCTTATTCTAGTTTGTAATTTCTGTTATATGATTAATCTTGTTGATTAGTATTGGTATCACTTTGGGAGACCAAGCAAATTTAGTTGGTCTTGGCAAACTTAGCATTGGTTAGTGGCAACAATACTTTGAGGCTTGAGTAGAAAAGAGAGAAATGCATGTAGATACATTATTCCATTATCTTTCTTTCTTGTTGGCTCATAAGCTTAGTATTCTCAAGTTAAAATTGTTTGTACTTCCAAGGAAGATCGCATGATTGTTTTCTATCACATGTATATTTGTTTGTTTCACTCAACTCCTATGCTTGCTAACCAGCCTTGCTAGTAAAAGACATGTACTGAGAGGGAATGCTTCTCGTGAATGTAAACCTTGAACCAAAAACCCATGCCATTTGTGTCCACCATATCTACCTATATGTGGTATTTCACCGCCACTCCAAGTAAATTGCTTGTGTGCTACCTTTAAAAACCTTCAAAACTACTAAACCTATTTTGTGCTCCTGTTTTAGCTCATGAGGGAGCGTTGAATGCTTTATTATCTTTTTCAAGTTTATTTTGGCTTCACACCTTGACTAGCATGCATAATGTGCTAGTCCCTAATATTGCAAAAAGAGCAGGCAAACAGGTGCCCAGCCCACTAAAATATAAAATAAACAAATAATCAAAAATCTCCTAACACTATGGGCTTGAGAAATCATGAACTTAGCTTGTTCAAACAAAGGAGAAGAGGAACTTTATTGTTCTCTCTATGGGAGCCGCTCTTGAAACCATTAAACATGAAAGCATGATCGATCATCCAATACCATTCGTTGACATAGACATACGTACACCACTCTCAAAATTACATTTTCATACCTCTGATTCATTTAAAAAGCTCTAGCACATGAGTGATCGCTTCTTCCCTCTGCGAAGGGCCTATCTTTTACTTTTATGTTGAGTCAGTAAACCTATTCCCCTCCATCTCGAGCAAGCATTTGAGTTGTTGTGATCAAACCATTTATGTGTGTTGATGTATTCAATCATATCTTTTACCCTTCTTTGTGTAGCACAATGCTTTTATCTGAATGAATATAACTTTGAAAGTTATCAATGACTGTAAAGAGACTATAATGTTTGATCATGTGATTTCTGCAATATAAGTTCTAATATAAAGACTCTGCTTGAAAGATAAGTACAATATGTTAATTGTTCTCTGACCAAGAACAAAAGTTTGCCATCACCAATTATGATTTTCTCCTTGCACCTCTATTAGTGACTCCCTTACTCATTGCAAGTTAAGTTATATAAGAGGAAGTTGCTGTCTATAATGACTTGTGTATTGGTAAGTGTGATGCTTCTTGTCCGTATTTTGTTTATCGACACTACACTCCATAAAACCGTGGTCTGGAGTTCAGTTTTCGTTTGGGGACAAACGAGGTCTAAGCTTGGGGGGAGATGATACGTACAAATTAAATCACTATTTTATATCATAATTTGTTGTTATTAACTCATATATTTCATATTTAGAGATGATACTTATGTTATTTCATCTTTTTTTTGCATGTTTGATGATTATTGGAGAATTAACTGCAGGATTCGGAATTCTGCTGGAAAAAGAACCGTCAAGATATCATATTTCTGAAGATCAGCAATTCCCGGAAAATACCCAGAAGTTCCTATTTTGCCAGATGCCGGAGGAAGCCAAAAGGGGAGCCTGAGATGGGCCAGGAGGGGCCAACACCACCCCTAGGCGCGGGCCACCCCTTGGCCGCACCTAGGCATGGTGTGGTGGCCCTGGCCCACCTCTGGTAGCATCCCTTCACGTATTTCATCCCCTGAGAACCCCTAAGACTGGGGGGATGAACACAGAAATATTCTGCCGCCGCGACGGGGCGGAAAACCACACAGAGAGAAAAGCTCTCTGGCACGCAGAAATTGTTGGAGATATGCCCAAGAGGCAATAATAAAAGTGGTTATTATATATCTTTATCTTTATGATGAATGTTTATATACCATGCTATAATTGTATTAACTGAAACATTGATACATGTGTGATATGTAAACAACAAAGAGTCCCTAGTATGCCTCTTAACTAGCTTGTTGATTAATGGATGATTAGTTTCATAATCATGAACATTGGATGTTATTAATAACAAGGTTATATCATTGTATGAATGATGTAATGGATACACCCATATTAAGCGTAGCATAAGATCTCGTCATTAAGTTATTTGCTATAAGCTTTTGATACATAGTTACCTAGTCCTTATGACCATGAGATCATGTAAATCACTTATACCGGAAAGGTACTTTGATTACACCAAACACCACCTGCGTAAATGGGTGGTTATAAAGGTGGGATTAAGTATCCGGAAAGTATGAGTTGAGGCATATGGATCAACAGTGGGATTCGTCCATCCCGATGACGGATAGATATACTCTGGGCCCTCTCGGTGGAATGTCGTCTAATGTCTTGCAAGCATATGAATAAGTTCATAAGAGACCACATACCACGGTACGAGTAAAGAGTACTTGTCAGAAGACGAGGTTGAACAAGGTATAGAGTGATACCGAAGATCAAACCTCGGACAAGTAAAATATCGCGAGACAAAGGGAATTGGTATTGTATGTGAATGGTTCATTCGATCACTAAAGTCATCGTTGAATATGTGGGAGCCATTATGGATCTCCGGATCCCGCTATTGGTTATTGGTCGGAGTGAGTACTCAACCATGTCCGCATAGTTCACGAACCGTAGGGTGACACACTTAAAGTTGGATGTTGAAATGGTAGTATTTGAATATGGAATGGAGTTTGAATATTTGTTCGGAGTCCCGGATGAGATCCCGGACATCACGAGGAGTTCCGGAATGGTCCGGAGAATAAGATTCATATATAGGATGTCATTTTATGTGAATAAAATGTCGCGGAAGGTTCTATGGAAGGTTCTAGAAGGTTCTAGAAAAGTCCGGAAGAAACCACCAAGGAAGGTGGAGTCCACATGGGACTCCACCTCCATGGCCGGCCAACCCTAGTGGGGGAGGAGTCCCAAGTGGACTCCCCTTAGGGGCCGGCCACCCCCATATGGGAGGTGGAACTCCCACCTTGGTGGGAGTCCTAGCTAGGCTAGGTTTCCCCCTCCCTATGGAAGGTTTTTGGTTCGGGTCTTATTCGAAGACTTGGAGACCAACTCTTGGGAATCCACCTATATAATGAGGGGCATAGGGGAGGGGGCCGGTGCGGTGACCCAGCATACCACTGCATGTTGTAGTATACAAGTCGTTGATATGATCTTTGTGAAGGGGCTTCCTCACAAATTGCCATATCCCTCAGAGTGGTACAACAGAAACATTGCAGGTCATAACACTCCATACTTTATTACAAACATTGTCTTACAAGTTGGTATCCTCACAGGTCCTATGAGAACACCCTAAGAGACTACTAAAGTACCATTACAAATTATACTAAAGATGAAAAGAGCTCAACAACTTATTTAGGTAAGTTCTACGTTGCTCGGCTCTATGATACTAAGGTATGTCACTACTCCTCCACCTCCGTGTCATCTGGTCCGTAGACTATCCCATAGTCTACGCCTTCCACTCCGCCGGTAAGATCAGGTTCTTCGTAGACCAGCTCGTAGCTTCCTTCTGGTGCCCCATCGTTGATAGCCTCCACTTCGGGATCACAGTCTAGCAAGGGTGTCGAAAGAAAGTGAGTACAGAGGTACTCAGCAAGTTCTAAAAGAATAAAAGGTGTTTGATGCACTAGCTACGACCATTGATCAGGAATCGCAGGTCAATGCATGTTTTGAAAACATTTCTTCAAAAGGTTGCTTTTATTATGAAAACTATGCCCGTCGCCTTCACGAAGTTGACCAGAACTTCGTGGAGTTCCTTTCCTCGCCGCGTTCGCAGCTTCCTTCCCGGAACAAGGAGTGACAGCCACAATTTAATACACTCTGCAGAGGTGCGTTACTTTTCCCACAAGAGATCTCACCCTTTTTGCCATCCGCAGGGACTTGCCCCCGTTCACACTTCCTTTGGTGTGAGGCCAGTATAAAGATCCAAGCCCACACCTCCTTCTCCGCGACTGCAAACCCACCCTTTTGTCCAACCGCACACCTCCAAGAGACTTCCCCCGATAATACGGCTTTACTCATGGTGTACTTTGGACAATCCTTCATAGATCGTAGAGCCATCATCACTAATGGATGGGGATTTAAAAGGCTATCCCAACCTACGGCAGTGCCTCCAGCACCCCGCCGGCTCTACCAATCCGTTGGCGTGCAGAAGGGAAAAGATACGACTGGCTTCCCCGCAGCCATTATAGATCTCATGGTCAACGCGATTTGTACGGCGCTAGAATCACTCGGACGGCATTGGTAATTTAATCCTAGGGTGATATAACCCATTGCAATGGAACCTCCACCATATCAACACATACCATGGTTCCATTGCCACCACATAGTCATATTCATAGTTGGAAATTAACATTTCATTTGCGATGCAGGAATGATAAGTATATAGCTTTGCATTAAAAGTAGTAAAAATACTCAAGTTGACATGAGCAAGGGTGAACTTGCTCGTGGACTGCGAGATAGTGCGCTTCAATGCGATTGATGGAACTCGGACCTCGGGTTCCGTAAGAAGCATCATTGTCCGTAAGGACAATGTTATAAAAATCCAAATAATGCAATCATGGATGTATTTTTTATGTTGAATCCCTTTACCCCATTGAGTTATTACAATTTAGGGTTGTATTTAAGATTTATGTCTTTGACGGTAATTTACAATTGATTTAAAAGTATTAATCATTGTAATTCACACAAAGTACAACAATCCAAAGTAACATGATTTTACTTGGTAATTACCTTAGTCATTCCAAAATAATTTGAAATTATAAAGTTACCTCTATAGTTTTTGGAATAAAAGGGAATATAGTAGTTTTCTGGAAAAATTCTCTTGTTCAAAAGAAATGACTTGGAATAATAGAATCTCATTTTGAAATGTTCGAAAATAAGTTTTTGAACTTATTTGAGATTTTTCCTTGAATTTTAAATACAAGGAAATAATAATTGAAAATTCCAAGTGATTATTTAAATTCGAAAATTCATAATTTTGAATTTGTTTCATAAATTCCATTTCATATTTTATTCGGTTAAGATTTATTTTTCATTCATAAATCCAATTTTTATTGGATTTTTAGAGTTGTTTATGATTTATTAAAATTTGGTAAAGTTTTGATCTT
Source organism: Lolium rigidum (assembly GCF_022539505.1). Taxonomy (NCBI): domain Eukaryota; kingdom Viridiplantae; phylum Streptophyta; class Magnoliopsida; order Poales; family Poaceae; genus Lolium; species Lolium rigidum. Next base: position 144,185,619 of record NC_061511.1, on the reverse strand, counting down.
TTATTAATTAGAAAAAGACCAAATTACCCCTTGGACTCATATTGGGCCCAGCCCAATAGACTAACCCAGGGACGGCCCAAATAGGCTGGCCCCCTTTTTGGGTTTGGTGGCGCCGAAGCGGCCCACCACTCTCCCTCTCACTCGGCCCTCTTCTCACTTGTCTAACCCTAATCTCTGGCGACCCTGAGGCGATGGCGTCGCCGCCATGGCCGCCGCCCTGCTCCGGCCATCACCGGCCTCCTCCGCCGTGGTCACCTACCGATCTAGAACCGCCTCGAGCAGATCTATCGATCTGTCCGAGCCGTTTCTCTCCTCTCGTCCTCTCCCGGCGAATCGCCTCGGTCCGGATCTCTCGGAGAATCGCCATGGGCGATCCGGTGATTCTCCGACGAGCTCTCGCCCTCGTCGTCGACGTGTGCGCCTCCGAGACCGACCCGCTGCGCGCGGCGCGCGTAGCCAGCGTGCCTCTCCGTCGCTTCCTCCTCCTTCTCTTCCTCGTGCGCCTCCCTTGCCACCTGTTCTTCTTCCTCCTCATGATCTCGTTGCTCTTTGGTGGTCTTGTGATCATCTAGAGTCATACTATTGCTGCGCAATCTTACTGTGCTTCGGTTTACTGCAAGCCCATGGTCAGATTACCAGTTGCTGGTACTGGCACATGTCGATTTGCTTGCTATCTATGCTGTGCTTACTTCTCTGCTGCTCCTAGCATGCTCTGTACTTGCCATGCTCTACTGTGCTTGCTCAAAAGCTATCTATTCCATGCTATGCTTGGTTATGACTTGCTTATGCTTACTCGGACTATCATGCTTGCTTGTCTAGGTGTACTTGTGATGCATCCGTGACACTTGTGTGTGTGCCGGAGGTGCCTCGTGATATGATTCGAGTACTAATCTCGCAACCTAATGATCCATTGGATCATTTCTTGCTTGTTGGCAAAACTCTCTCGTGTAGCTTGGCTTGCTATGATTGATCAATTTGATCAATTGTTTGTCGCTGATTGCTTATCGGCTAACACCGTGGTTATATGGTTCACTTATTTGGTGATGTCGATGCTCAAGCATCACCGTGTCGTTGCTTACTTGCTCTAGTGGCTATGAATTAAGTTGTATTGCTTAACAAGTATGCTCGTTGTCATGCTGAGCATGGATCCGTGATAAATTCATGCTTAGATTACTTAATTATGATGAACTCGCTTATGCAGTGATGATTTAAATGTCTTGCTTGTATATGAGTTTGTCTGTTCATGATTCTTTTACAAGCAATTAAACTCGAATCCATTTCTGGATAGTGATGTGGTCTATTTGGCTTGCTCTTATTTGGTGCTAAGTGTGATGTGACCTCGTAGCCTTGCTACCGACTCGGTTGCTCACCTAGTGGTTGGATCTTGTTGGCTACTCAACTTTGCTTGCATATTAGGGGATCATAGTAAGTATGAATGCCAATATGCTTGCCTCGTGAAGAAATCTAGGGTTTCGATGGTTGCTTGCTTAGGATCTTCTGTGTAGTCTTAGCTGCTAATCTATGCTATCTACCGGTGCTATCTCGTGCATGTGATCTTGTTAGTGTGCATCTCGTGCATGCCGTCTAGCTTCGTGCACCTCGATTTGTATCCGGATGGTTTCTGTCTTAGTGGCTTTTGATCGGCAGTAATCCTTGGTGAAAACCAAGTGATGATTTACCCATATGAGCATCTCGCTCATCCCATGCTTATGCATATGATGGATTAGATCCATTGGATCTCTTCCAGGAACTAGGTATACCTTGTTCCAGCTCCTAGAAAGTAATGCTTTGTTGATGCAGACTTGGGTTTGTTCACAGCCCTTCACCTCCAGAGCTTGGATGATCTTCTAGGTCACCATGATCTCTGGTGGCTTGAGGAGTTGTGTGCTGGTTCTGTTCTTGCTCAAGAACAGATGAACTATGCTTGTTTTTGCTTCACCCTTACCTGGTGATCTTATCTGGTCGACTGTGCACTGGTTCTAGGGTTTGTGTGCTATTTATATGGTCTCTACTTCTTCCCTGGCCATGACACACAAGCCTGGTCACTTTATGACTCACCCCTTGCATTGCCTTGTCGTTGCTCGCCAGACACACTTGAGCTGTGTGCTCTCATATGCCGAAACTTGAGCCCCCTGCAGCCTGCTCGGCTTTGGTCCGCTGCTGATCCTATCTTGTGTCGTCCCTGGTTTTGGACAAGCACAAGTGTGCTGTGACTTGGTTCTGTCCAAACTGAAGATTGTGTCACTTGCTAACTGTCTAAACTGAATCTTGAGCTAACACTTATATTTTGGCTAGTGTTTGTGATCTGTTTTGCAGGTTTTGAAGTTGAATATGACCGTAATATGTTCTTCAAGCATTTAGTTTAGGTTTTAGTTATAGGAGCAAATTGTAATCTTTATTTTCATTTCTGTTTATTATTTATCAATTCTTGTATCAAGAATATTGTAAAGACTTTGTAATCTGTGTTGATATCAATAAAGCTCAAGTTTTTGTTCATGAGCTTTTGATTTATGTAGTGTTTAAATTCTGAATTAAATATTGTATTTAATATTCAGCTTTGAAATTCAAAGTCATTTGAATTTATAAATTGTGTTTGAATTATGAGTTCTATTTTATATTGTTCAATGCTTATTGTTAAATGTATTAACACTTGTCAAATGAAATCAATTCCCCAAATCAACAAGATACAAAAGAGATCATGTCGAAATTTCCCTAACTCACATTGCCTAACCCTAAGTGCAAGATGAGAGAGAATCTCGATCCCTCTTAGGTTTAGTTGCAATAAGGCGCGAAAATTTCCCCCGTTTTGCGATGAAATGCACATCCCATTTCTAAATCTACCCTTCGTTGTTCCTAGGTTCTGGGTTATTACAGCCTCTCCCCCTTAACAGAAACTTCGTCCCGAAGTTAAGATTGGTACCTGAACATCTCGGGTAAGACTTCCCGAGTTCTTCTTCTCGTCTCCCAAGTAGCTTCTCGCTCAGGATGATGTTGCCATTGCACTTTGCAGTATTTGATTGCTCTGTTTCTTAATTTCTTCCATTGTACTTCTAAGATCTTTTCGTGCCTTTCCACATAAGTTAGGTCGGATTGCAATTCTATTTCTTCATATGTGATAGGATCATCCGGTGCCTTCAAACATTTTCTGAGTTGTGAAACATGAAATACATTATGAACTTGACTTAGTTGTGCCGGTAATTCCAACTCAAAGGATGTTCCTCGATTCTGACTGAGTATCTTAAATGGTCCAATATATCGAGGACTTAACTTTCCTTTCACTCCGAACCTCTTAAGTCCTTTCATTGGGCTAACCTTTAAATAAACCATGTCTCCCACTTTCGGTTCCCAATCTCTTCTCTTTAAGTCGGCGTAACTCTTCTGACGACTCTGAGCTATCTTGAGTCTATCCCGGATCACCTCGATGACGTCTTGTCTTTCTTTGATGTAATCCGGTGTAAATTCCTTGTTTTCTCCGGTTTCAAACCAACAAATTGGTGATCTACACTTCCTTCCGTACAATGCTTCGTACGGTGCCATCTCGAATGCTACTCTGATAACTATTGTTATATGAGAACTCCGCTAAAGGTAAATGATCCTCCCATGAGCCTCCAAAGTTCAGAGCACAAGCTCTAAGCATGTCCTCAAGTATCTGATTGGTTCTTTCGGTTTGTCCTCCGGTTTGTGGATGATATGCTGTACTGAAATCCAACTTGGATCCCAAAGATTCTTGTAGTTGTTTCCGGAATGCTGATGTGAAAATCGAACCTCTATCCGAGACTATCTTCTTTGGTACTCCATGTTTACTCACAATTTCCTTCACATAAATATCCACAAGCTTTTCTCGTAAGTATCTTTTGTGTTTACGGCTATGAAATGAGCGCTCTTGGTAAGTCTATCCACTATTACCCATATCATATCCTTCCTCTTATTAGTCATTGGTAAACCAAGTGACAAAATCCATTCCGATTTCATCCCATTTCCATTCCGGTATCTCTAGTGGTTTGAGTAATCCCGCAGACTCGATGTTCGCCTTCACTCGTTGACATGTATGACATTCCGAGACATATTGTGCTATTTCTCTTTTCATGTTGTTCCACCGTAACATCTCCTTCAAATCCATATACATCTTGGTACTTCCCGGATGTATGGAATAAGGGGTTTCATGTGCTTCTTTTAATATGATTGACTTCACTTCGGATCATCCGGTACACGTATCCTTTTCTCGGAAATATAATGAATCAAAATCCCCTAGATGGAATTCCGATGGTCTTCCTTCGCCAATCCTCTTGATTTCCTCTTGAATGAACAAATCATCCGCTTGCTTTCGGATAATCTCATATTTCAAATCTCGAGTACATCTCATCCATAATCCTCATGGTTGCTATACTTCCTTTGGCATCACCTTGAATAAACAAGATCCGAGCATCTTCTAACTCCTTCCGAAGTTCCTTTGGAATCTCCCATTCCGTAGGTTGATTCTCCGTACTTTTTCTCGCTTAAGGCATCCGCTACTACATTAGCCTTGCTCGGGGTATAGTTGATCTTAAGGTCGTAATCCTTAATCAACTCCAACCATCTCTTCCGTCTCATGTTTAATTCTTTCCGGGTGAAGAAATACTTCAAACTTTTGTGATCGTTGTATAACTCACATTTAGATCCATATAGAAATTGTCTCCAACTCTTCAAAGCATACACCACTGCCGCTAACTCTAGATCATGTACTGGGTAGTTGTGTTCATGTGGTTTCAACTGTCTTGATCCATAAGCTATTACCTTCCGATCTTGCATTAGAACACATCCAAGTCCATTCTTGGAAGCATCACAATACACCGTGTAATCCCTTCCAGGTTCAGGAACTGCTAACACAGGTGCTGTGGTCAACTTATCTTTGAGTGTTTGGAAGCTGGCTTCACACTCATCTGTCCACACAAATGGAGTATTTTTCTTGAGTAACTTGGTCATTGGTCCTGCAATCTTCGAAAATCCCTCTATGAATCTCCGATAATAGCCTGCCATACCAAGAAATCCTCGTATCTCCTTAGCATTTTTAGGTGATTTCCATTCCAATACCGACTGAACCTTACTTGGATTCACCGCTATGCCTTCTTTGGTTATGACATGTCCAAGAAATTCAACACTATCTAACCAAAATTTGCACTTGCTGAACTTCGCATATAGCCGATGTTCTCTCAAAGTTTGCGTAACTATCTTCAAATGCTTGGCATGTTCTTCTTTATCTTTGGAATAGATTAGAATATCATCTATGAACACTATCACAAACTTGTCCAAGTACTTCATGAATATCTTGTTCATCAAATTCATGAAAATTGCTGGTGCATTTGTTAGTCCAAATGGTACAACCAAGTATTCATGGTGTCCATACCTTGATACGAATGCTGTTTTTGGTACATCTTCCTTCTTGATCTTGATTTGATGGTATCCCGACCTTAAATCTATCTTCGAGAAGACTCCTCGCTCCTTGAACTTGATCAAAAAGATCTTGAATTCTAGGTAAAGGATACTTGTTCTTGATCGTTACATTGTTCAAATTTCTATAATCTCCACACATTCTCTTTCCTCCATCTCTTTTATCCACAAAAATAACTGGTGTACCCCATGGTGACACACTTTCTTGAATAAATCCCTTCTGTTCCAGCTCATCTATCTGAGCTTTCAGTTCCACTAACTCCTTTGGCCCCATCTTATATGGTGGTTGTGCTATTGGTGTCAGTGCCCGGAATCAGTGTCGATTGTGAATTCTATCTCTCTATCGGGTGGCATTCCCGTAGTTCCTTAGGAAATACATCCTTAAATTCATTCACTACAGGAATATCTTCAATTCTCACTTCCTTCAGGCTGTTGAGTTCCAATCCAATCTCTAATTCACTCGTACTTATCTCCTTGGAACACAATTCTACCTCCGATGGAGTCGCGAAGTGATACTCGTTTTGTCTCCACAGCTTAATCACCGCTCCATTTTCGGTCAACCAATCCATCCCTAAGATGACCGATATGTCCTTCATGGGTATGATTAATAGGTCCGCGAAATACACACAGTCACATATGGTTAGGACTTGTGCTTCTTTCACGTGGGTCACTAAGATCGTTCCCCCCGCGGATAGGACAGTTATAGGGGTTTCTAACTTAGAACATCTAAGCCCGAATTTTTCCACAAACTCCAATGCAAGAAATGATGTGGTTGCTCCAGTATCAAATAATACTTTGCCAGGATGAGTAAGAATGCTTAGCGTACCTAAAACTGTTTGATCCGATTCTTCCGCTTGTTCCAAAGATGTGCAATTCAGCTTTCCATAAGGCTTTCCCTCTTATTGTTGTTGTTGTTGTAGTTGCGGTTGTTGTTATTGTTGTTGTTATTGTTGTTGTTGCCACCTCGTCCTCCGCAGCTCGTCCACTCCAAGACGACTTGTTTGGACACTCCGGCTTAATGTGTCCTTCCTTCCCACAACCATAGCAAATGATTCCGGGTTTTCGACAATCCTTCCGCAAATGACCCTTTAGGCCACAATTGTTGCGTATGATTTGACCGATTGGATTCTCGACTCGACCTCCTCGGTTGTATTGATTACCGTAGTAGGTCCGTATCGAGGTTTGAAACTTCGATCGGTGTTGGTTTACCGATTGGGTACTTCCTTGGTTCTATACGAGCCCTCTTCCTCCCGTCCTCCCGGACTTGCCCGTAGTCATCCTCGAAAGTGATTGCCGAGTCAATCGGCCTCCGGAATTCGGCAGTTCTTGCCAACCTCAGCTTGCATCTTCATGTATGGATTCATGCCTTTCATGAACCGCTTCTTCCGCTTTTCCTCCGTATCTACATCTTCGAGTGCATATCCGGATAACCTATTGAAATCCCGAACATACCGCATGATTGGTGCAAGATTCTGTCTCAGCTTCTTCAAACTCCCTCTTCTTCAGCCTCCACCACGCCGTCCGAACATGAGCATCCCGAAACTTCTTCTTAAACTCCTCCCAGTGTGAATACCTTATCCGGAGGGTGTACTGCTACAAGGTTCTCCCACCATGATGCTCGCTGGTCCCGACAACGTATAAGTGGTATATCTCGATCTTCTCCTCATCGTTGCAACCAACGGTCTTCAATTTCCGTTCGCATCCATAAGCCAATCTTCGGCGTCCATTGGTTCCGGAGCTGATGTGAATGGTAGTGGTCTTGCATTTTGGAAGTCCGATAGTGTTACTCCCTTGCCTTCATTACCCCTCTCATTGATGACATGGGTAAAGAAATCCCGCATATTCTTGCTCCGACTTTCCCGGTAACGCCTTCCGTCTTCCTCCATTGACCTCATATACCGTTGGAAGTCCGGGTGCAACATTGGGTGTGGTGGTGGTGGTGCGTTTTCTGCTCTAGCCGCCGCATCCGCCTCCTCTTTTTCTCTTTCTTCCCGCTCTCCGCGAGCCTCTTCGGTTTCTACTAACGCCATTTCCCCCTAGTCCCGTAACAAAGAGCGATTACTCATAATTACACCATGCGAATGTTTTCTCGAGCTCAACTCATTGCCCAAGTACTAGTCACACAATGAAATCAAGAAGCAAATCCAAAACAAACATTTATTATGTATATACACCGTATAATACATAACACACTCACAAACTTATATTACATGTGGTATATATAAACCACTTATTTGGCTCCAAGCCCAAGCCAACGGAAATTTAAAATACGTTCTATTACAATACCACCTAGATTACTTTATTCTTCCTTGGAGCTCTACTCCTCATCGTCTTCATTCGCCTCCGCGTACATCCCCGGGGTCCAACCAAGTACAGGCGACTAGTCTTCCGAACACCGTCCGGAACAAAGGTCCTTCCAGTAGGTATGTAATCTGAATCGGACGAAGTGCCGAGACAGAGATCTGTCATTCCAAAGTAACTAGATAAAGACTCATACATATCCCCAGTGGAATACAGTGCCTCTTCTCCAGTCATCCATGGAGGATTCCTATTCACTTGACCCCTCATCTTCTTCTTCTTCTTTTCTTGGTTCCGTAACTCTCACCTACTTCGCACTGCGATGGTTTAGATATGCCCATCTCCAAATCTAAAGAAATGGAATCAGTACCTTTCTCTTCCTGCTCGTAGTGTTGGTTAACATTTGGGTTAACCGCATCACTCTCATCTCCGGTATCACATGGAATTGGCTCCTCCTCATCACCGAAAGGTTCCCCGAAACGCCAACCCGTCGAGTTTTCAATCGGTGACTCCGAGCAATTTATGTTCCATGAGTGGTCTCCCCATATCCAAGTATCATATGATGCTGACACATGTGGATAGTGCGGAACAAAATTAGGTGTAAGTGGGTCTCTTGTAGGTAGATTTCTCTTGAACCACCGGTCACTCAAATCTACATCACCGTCCGGGTTAAAGAAAGGTGTAGTATGTTGTGGTTGTGCCCTCAAGTCATGCATCCGAGTTTGGACTTTATCGTGGTCCGTGAACTCAGCTAGCATGTGGTCAATCTCACCTCTCATCTTCATGTGTAAAAGATACATCGTGGTCAATAAAGACTTACAGCCTATCCATGTGCTGTGCCGCAGACTTCGAGACTTCGTGGGCTAACACCAAATGATTAAGAGTGGGATCCTCATCTTCCTCGGCATGAGGTATATGAGAAAACTCCGAACATAGGAGTTCTATCGACTTGTGCCTGCCTTATCTCAAGGATTGCCTTGAATAGGCCCATATGGTAGGCCGTGGTGATAGTTTTGGCTTCTCCGTATGGCATTATACGACTCATCGGCAGTTTTTCCGGTAGTTGGACCGATACTCGCACTTGGCTAGGATTTCCCCATCATAGTAAGTATACTTGATAACAGTATCCGTGGATCGCAATGAAGTCCCTTCAGCATCCCACACAGGAGAGCTGTTATTGGTCCATCATAATCACCGAGCCAACCCTCAACTTTCCTCAAAGTCCTCTTGGGAAAAGTGTTCGCCATTATGGCCGTATACAAAAGCAGAATATTAGTAGTGATAATGCATCATAATAGCTATAATAAAGAATTATCGCACTAAAATATATGGTTTTGCTATTCTCAAGTGAATAACCACCATATTTCTAGAGAATCCTTTACTATTTCTACTAGGCTCCTACAGGTTTCTTCCCTATACTAGGTTTTTCCAACCTAAGGTCGCAACATTTGCTCTGATACCAGCTGCGGTGACCCGAAGATACCACCGCATGTTGTAGTATACAAGTCGTTGATATGATCTTTGTGAAGGGGCTTCCTCACAAATTGCCATATCCCTCGTAGTGGTACAACGAAACATTGCAGGTCATAACACTCCATACTTTATTACAAACATTGTCTTACAAGTTGGTATCCTCACGAGTCCTATGAGAACACCCTAAGAGACTACTAAAGTACCATTACAAATTATACTAAAGATGAAAAGAGCTCAACAACTTATTTAGGTAAGTTCTACGTTGCTCGGCTCTATGATACTAAGGTATGTCACTACTCCTCCACCTCCGTGTCATCCGGTCCGTAGACTATCCCATAGTCTACGCCTTCCACTCCGCCGGTAAGATCGGGTTCTTCGTAGACCAGCTCGTAGCTTCCTTCCGGTGCCCCATCGTTGATAGCCTCCACTTCGGGATCACGGCCTAGCAAGGGTGTCGAAAGAAAGTGAGTACGGAGGTACTCAGCAAGTTCTAAAAGAATAAAAGGTGTTTGATGCACTAGCTACGACCATTGATCGAGAAATCGCAGGTCAATGCATGTTTTGAAAACATTTCTTCAAAAGGTTGCTTTTATTATGAAAACTATGCCCGTCGCTCTTCACAAGTTGACCAGAACTTCGTGGAGTTCCTTTCCGCCGCGTTCGCAGCTCCTTCCCGAACAAGGAGTGACAGACCACAATTTAATACACTCGCAGAGGTGCGTTACTTTTCCCACAAGAGATCTCACCCTTTTTGCCATCCGCAGGGACTTGCCCCCGTTCACACTTCCTTTGGTGTGAGGCCAGGTATAAAGATCCAAGCCCACACCGCCTTCTCCGCGATCGCAAACCCACCCTTTTGTCCACCCGCACACCTCCGATAGACTTCCCCGATAATACGGCTTTACTCATGGTGTACTTTGGACAATCCTTCATAGATCGTAGAGCCATCATCACTAATGGATGGGGATTTAAAAGGCTATCCCAACCTACGGCTAGTGTCTCCAAGACCCCGCCGGCTCTACCAATCCGTTGGCGTGCGTAAGGGAAAAGATACGATCGGCTTCCCGCAGCCATTATAGATCTCATGGTCAACGCGATTTGTACGGCGCTAGAATCACCGGACGGCATTGGTAATTTAATCCTAGGGTGATATAACCCATTGCAATGGAACCTCCACCATATCAACACATACCATGGTTCCATTGCCAGCCACATAGTCATATTCATAGTTGGAAATTAACATTTCATTTGCGATGCAGGAATGATAAGTATATAGCTTTGCATTAAAAGTAGTAAAAATACTCAAGTTGACATGAGCAAGGGTGAACTTGCCTGTGGACTGCGAGATAGTGCAGTTCAATGCAGCTGATGGAACCTGGACCTCGGTTCTCAGTAAGAAGCATCATTGTCCGGTAAGGACAATGTTATAAAAATCCAAATAATGCAATCATGGATGTATTTTTTTATGTTGAATCCCTTTACCCCATTGAGTTATTACAATTTAGGGTTGTATTTAAGATTTATGTCTTTGACGGTAATTTACAATTGATTTAAAAGTATTAATCATTGTAATTCACACAAAGTACAACAATCCAAAGTAACATGATTTTACTTGGTAATTACCTTAGTCATTCCAAAATAATTTGAAATTATAAAGTTACCTCTATAGTTTTTGGAATAAAAGGGAATATAGTAGTTTTCTGGAAAAATTCTCTTGTTCAAAAGAAATGACTTGGAATAATAGAATCTCATTTTGAAATGTTCGAAAATAAGTTTTTGAACTTATTTGAGATTTTTCCTTGAATTTTAAATACAAGGAAATAATAATTGAAAATTCCAAGTGATTATTTAAATTCTGAAAATTCATAATTTTGAATTTGTTTCATAAATTCCATTTCATATTTTATTCTGGTTAAGATTTATTTTTCATTCATAAATCCAATTTTTATTGGATTTTTAGAGTTGTTTATGATTTATTAAAATTTGGTAAAGTTTTGATCTTTTATTAATTAGAAAAAGACCAAATTACCCCTTGGACTCATATTGGGCCCAGACTCAATAGACTAACCTGTGGACGGCCCAAATAGGCTGGCCCCCTTTCGGGTTTGGTGGCGCCGACGCGGCCCACCACTCTCCCTCTCACTCGGCCCTCTTCTCACTTGTCTAACCCTAATCTCTCGGCGACCCTGAGGCGATGGCGTCGCCGCCATGGCCGCCGCCCCGCTCCGGCCATCACCGGCCTCCTCCGCCGTGGTCACCTACCGATCTAGAACCGCCTCGAGCAGATCTATCGATCCGTCCGAGCCGTTTCTCTCCTCTCGTCCTCTCCTGGCGAATCGCCTCGGTCTGGATCTCCTGGAGAATCGCCATGGGCGATCTGGTGATTCTCCGACGAGCTCTCGCCCTCGTCGTCGACGTGTGCGCCTCCGAGACCGACCTGGCGCGGGTAAGGTCCTCTGCTCCTCCTCCTTCTCTTCTGTGCGCCTCCCTTGCCACTGTTCTTCTTCCTCCTCATGATCTGTTGCTCTTTGGTGGTCTTGTGATCATCTAGAGTCATACTATCGCTCGCGCAATCTTATCGTAGCTTCGGTTATCTGCAAGCCCATGGTCGGATTACCGGCTCGTCGGTACCGGCACATGTCGATTTGCTTGCTATCTATGCTCGTGCTTACTTCTCTGTCGCTCCTAGCATGCTCGTACTTGCCATGCTCTATCGTGCTTGCTCAAAAGCTATCTATTCCATGCTATGCTTGGTTATGACTTGCTTATGCTTACTCGGACTATCATGCTTGCTTGTCTAGGTGTACTTGTGATGCATTTGTGACACTTGTGTGTGTGCCGAGGTGCCTCGTGATATGATTCGAGTACTAATTCCGCAACCTAATGATCCATTGGATCATTTCTTGCTTGTTGGCAAAACCTCTCGTGTAGCTTGGCTTGCTATGATTGATCAATTTGATCAATTGTTTGTCGCTGATTGCTTATCGGCTAACACTCGTGGTTATATGGTTCACTTATTTGGTGATGCCGATGCTCAAGCATCACTGTGCCGTTGCTTACTTGCTCTAGTGGCTATGAATTAAGTTGTATTGCTTAACAAGTATGCTCGTTGTCATGCCGAGCATGGATCCGTGATAAATTCATGCTTAGATTACTTAATTATGATGAACTCGCTTATGCAAGTGATGATTTAAATGTCTTGCTTGTATATGAGTTTGCTGTTCATGATTCTTTTACAAGCAATTAAACTCTGAATCCATTTCTGGATAGTGATGTGGTCTATTTGGCTTGCTCTTATTTGGTGCTAAGTGTGATGTGACCTCGTAGCCTTGCTACCGACCGGTTGCTCACCTAGTGGTTGGATCTTGTTGGCTACTCAACTTTGCTTGCATATTAGGGGATCATAGTAAGTATGAATGCCAATATGCTTGCCTCGTGAAGAAATCTAGGGTTTCGATGGTTGCTTGCTTAGGATCTTCCGTGTAGTCTTAGCTGCTAATCTATGCTATCTACCGGTGCTATCTCGTGCATGTGATCTTGTTAGTGTGCATCCGTGCATGCTCGTCTAGCTTCGTGCACCCGATTTGTATCCGGATGGTTTCTGTCTTAGTGGCTTTTGATCGGCAGTAATCCTTGGTGAAAACCAAGTGATGATTTACCCATATGAGCATCTCGCTCATCCCATGCTTATGCATATGATGGATTAGATCCATTGGATCTCTTCCAGGAACTAGGTATACCTTGTTCCGACTCCTAGAAAGTAATGCTTTGTTGATGCGGACTTGGGTTTGTTCACAGCCCTTCACCTCCGTAGCTTGGATGATCTTCTAGGTCACCATGATCTCCGGTGGCTTGAGGAGTTGTGTGCTGGTTCTGTTCTTGCTCAAGAACAGTATGAACTATGCTTGTTTTTGCTTCACCCTTACCCGGTGATCTTATCTCGGTCGACTCGTGCACTCGGTTCTAGGGTTTGTGTGCTATTTATATGGTCTCTACTTCTTCCCCGGCCATGACACACAAGCCTGGTCACTTTATGACTCACCCCTTGCATTGCCTTGTCGTTGCTGCCCGAAGACACTTGAGCTGTGTGCTCTCATATGCTCGAAACTTGAGCCCCCTGCAGTCTGCTCGGCTTTGGTCCGCTCGCTGATCCTATCTTGTGCTCGTCCCTGGTTTTGGACAAGCACAAGTGTGTCGTGACTTGGTTCTGTCCAAATCGAAGATTGTGTCACTTGCTAACCGTCTAAACTGAATCTTGAGCTAACACTTATATTTTGGCTAGTGTTTGTGATCTGTTTTGCAGGTTTTGAAGTTGAATATGACCGAATATGTTCTTCAAGCATTTAGTTTAGGTTTTAGTTATAGGAGCAAATTGTAATCTTTATTTTCATTTCGTTTATTATTTATCAATTCTTGTATCAAGAATATTGTAAAGACTTTGTAATCTGTGTTGATATCAATAAAGCTCAAGTTTTTGTTCATGAGCTTTTGATTTATGTAGTGTTTAAATTCTGAATTAAATATTGTATTTAATATCCAGCTTTGAAATTCAAAGTCATTTGAATTTATAAATTGTGTTTGAATTATGAGTTCTATTTTATATTGTTCAATGCTTATTGTTAAATGTATTAACACTTGTCAAATGAAATCAATTCCCCAAATCAACAAGATACAAAAGAGATCATGTCGAAATTTCCCTAACTCACATTGCCTAACCCTAAGTGCAAGATGAGAGAGAATCTCGATCCCTCTTAGGTTTAGTTGCAATAAGGCGCGAAAATTTCCCCCGTTTTGCGATGAAATGCACATCCCATTTCTAAATCTACCCTTCGTTGTTCCTAGGTTCTGGGTTATTACAGCCGGCCACACCAAAGCCACAAGTTGGCCGCACCCCCTTGAGGCCGGCCACCCCCTCCCAAACCCTAGCCGCCCCCCCTCTCCTCCATAGCTCCCGCGTGCTTTAGCGAAGCTCCGCCGGAGTTCTCCACCGCCACCGACACCACGCCGTCGTGCTGTCGGATTCAAGAGGAGCTACTACTTCCGCTGCCCGCTGGAACGGGAGGTGGACGTCGTCTTCATCAACAACCGAACGTGTGACCGAGTACGGAGGTGCTGCCCGTTCGTGGCGCCGAACCGATCGTGATCAAGATCTTCTACGCGCTTTTGCAAGCGGCAAGTGAACGTCTACCGCAGCAACAAGAGCCTCATCTTGTAGGCTTTGGAATCTCTTCAAGGGTGAGACTCGATACCCCCTCGTTGCTACCGTCTTCTAGATTGCATCTTGGCTTGGATTGAGTGTTCGCGTTAGGAAATTTTTTGTTTTCTATGCAACGTTATCCTACAGTGGTATCAGAGCCGTGTCTATGCATAGATGGTTGCACGAGTAGAACACAATGGTTTTGTGGGCGTTGATGCTCTTGTTATCTTTAGTTGAGTACTTTGCATCTTTATGGCATAGTGGGATGAAGCGGCTCGGACTAACTTTACATGACCGCGTTCATGAGACTTGTTCCTCGTTCGACATGCAACTTGTATTGCATAAGAGGCTTTGCGGGTGTCTCGTCTCTCCTACTATAGTAAAGATTCAATTTACTCTTCTATTGACAACATTAGTATCAACGTTGTGGTTCATGTTCGTAGGTAGATTAGATCTATATCGAAAACCCTAAACCACGTAAAATATGCAAACCAAATTAGAGAGCGTCTAACTTGTTTTTGCAGTGGTTTGGTGATGTGATATGGCCATAATGTGATGATGAATATGTATGAGATGATCATTATTGTATTGTGGCAACCGGCAGGAGCCTTATGGTTGTCTTTAAATTTCATGTTGAGTAGTATTTCAAAGTAGTTGTAATAGTTGCTACATGGAGGACAATCATGAAGACGGCGCCATTGACCTTGGTGCTTCGCCGACGATGATGGAGATCATGCCCGAAGATGATTGAGATCATGTCCGTGCTTTGAAGATGAAGATCAAAGGCGCAAAGACAAAAGGGCCATATCATATCACATATGAACTGCATGTGATGTTAATCCTTTTATGCATCTTATTTTGCTTAGATCGCGACGGTAGCATTATAAGATGATCCCTCACTAAAATCTCAAGATAATAAAGTGTTCATCCTTAGTAGCACCGTTGCCAAGACTTGTCGTTTCGAAGCATCTCGTGATGATCGGGTGTGATAGAATCAACAAGTGCATACAACGGGTGCAAGCCAGCTTTGCACATGCGGATACTAAGGTGGCCTTGACGAGCCTAGCATGTACATACATGGTCTCGGAACACGTGATACCGAAAGGTAGAGCATGAATCATATGATTGATATGATGAACACTTTGAGTGTTCGCCATTGAAATTACACCTTGTCTCGTGATGATCGGACTATGGTGTGGTGGATTTGGTTCGTGTGATCACTAAGACAATGCGAGGGATATTGTTTTGAGTGGGAGTTCACCTAGATTTTTAATTATGTTGAATTAAAATTTGAACTCAATTTGTCATAAACTTAGTCTAAACTATTGCAAATATATGTTGTAGAGATGGCGTCCCCAATCAATTTTAACCAGCTTCCTAGAGAAAGAAAAGCTTAAGAGCAACGGTAGCAACTTCACCGACCTGGTTCCGTCATGTGAGGATCTTCCTCTCCGGCGGAAATCCGCAATATGTGCTTGATGCACCGCTAGGTGACCCTCCCGCGAAACCGAAACCGATGAAGTAAAGGCTGTTTACGCGACTCGGAAAACTCGGTACTCTCAAGTTCAGTGTGCCATCCTGTGCAGTCTGGATCCGATCTTCAAAAACGTTTTGAGCACCACGATCCTCATGAGTTGATGAATGAGCTGAAAGCTATTTTTGAGACTCATGCGGCCGTGGAATGCTATGAAGCATCGAAACATTTCTTCAGCTGTATGATGGAAGAAGGCAGCTCCATTAGTGAGCACATGCTCGCCATGACCGGGCATGCGAAGAAACTCGGTGACTTGGGAATAGTGATTCCTAACAGATCGGGGATTAATCGTGTCCTTCAATCACCGCCACCAAGTTACAAGAACTTTGTGATGAACTACAATATGCGGAACATGAATAAGGAGTTACCCGAACTTTTTGGCATGCTAAAAGCTGCTGAGATTGAGATCAAGAAAGAGCACCAAGTGTTGATGGTCAACAAGACCACCAGTTTCAAGAAACAGGGCAAGTCTAAGGGAAAATTCAAGAAGGGTGGCAAGAAAGCTGCCACGCCTCCTATGAAACCTAAGAACGGCCCTAAGCCCGATGCTTGAGTGCTATTACCGCAAGGAGAAGGGACACCGGAAGCGTAATTGCTCCAAGTATTTGGCGGATCCGAAGAGCGGCCTTGTCAAGAAGAAGAAAGAAGGTATATCTGATATACATGTTATAGATGTTTATCTCACTGGTTCTCGTTCTAGTACCTGGGTATTTGATACCGGTTCGGTTGCTCATATTTGTAACTCGAAACAGGAACTAAGGAATAAACGAAGACTACTGAAAGATGAAGTGACGATGCGCGTTGGAAACGGATCCAAAGTTGATGTGATCGCTGTCGGCACACTTCATCTACATCTACCTTCGGGATTAGTTTTAAGCCTAAATAATTGTTATTTTGTACCCGCGTTGAGCATGAACATTATATCTGGATCTTGTTTAATGCAAGACGGTTATTCATTCAAGTCCGAGAATAATGGTTGTTCTATTTTTATGAATAATATCTTTTATGGTCAAGCACCCGAAAAGAATGGCTTATTTCGTTAGATCTCGATAGTAGTGATACGCATATACATAACATTGATGCTAAGCGAATTAAATTGAATGATAATTCTACTTATATGTGGCACTCTGTCGTCTTGGTCATATTGGAGTGAAGCGCATGAAGAAACTCCATACTCGATGGATTACTTGAATCACTTGACTTTGAGTCACTTGATAGATGCGAAGCATGTCTAATGGGAAAAATGACTAAGACTCCATTTTCTCGGTATGATGGAGCGAGCTACTGACTTATTGGAAATCATACATACCGATGTATGCGGACCAATGAGCGTAGCATCGTGCGGTGGTTATCGTTATGTTCTAACCTTCACAGATGATCTGAGTAGATATGGGTATATCTATTTCATGAAACATAAATCCGAAACTTTCGAGAAGTTTAAGGAATTCCAAAGTGAAGTAGAAAATCAACGTAACAAGAAGATTAAATTTCTACGATCTGATCGTGGAGGTGAATATCTCGAGTTATGAGTTTGGCATGCATTTAAAGAAATGCAGAATACTTTCACAATTGACACCGCCGGGAACACCACAACGAAACGGTGTGTCCGAACATCGTAATCGAACTCTCTTAGATATGGTTCGTTCTATGATGTCTCTTACTGATTTGCCGTTATCATTTTGGAGTTATGCATTAGAGACAGACCGCATTCACTTTAAATAGAGCACCATCAAAATCCGTAGAAACGACACCGTATGAATTATGGTTTAATAAGAAACCTAAGCCGTCGTTCCTTAAAGTTTGGGGTTGCGAAGCCTATGTAAAAAAGTTACAACCGGACAAGCTAGAACCCAAAGCGGAGAAATGCGTCTTCATAGGATACCCTAAGGAAACTATAGGGTACACTTTCTATCACGGATCCGAAGGCAAAATCTTTGTTGCTAAGAACGGAACCTTTCTTGAGAAAGAATTTCTCACTAAAGAAGTGACTCGGAAGAAAAGTAGAACTCGATGAGATTGATGAATCTATACTCGTTGATCGGAGTAGCGCAAGTACCGGAAATTGTACCCGTACCGCCTACACCGGTAACGAGAGGAAGCTAATGATAATGATCATGAAACTTCGAACGAGGAAACCATCGAACCTCGCAGATCGACAAGGGAACGTGCCACTCTCGATTGGTATGATCCTTGTCTAAATGTCATGATTGTGGATAACAATGACGAGGACCCTGCGACGTATGAAGAAGCGATGATGAGCCCAGATTCCAACAAATGGCAAGAAGCCATGAAATCCGAAATGGGATCCATGTATGATAACAAAGTATGGACTTTGGTAGACTTACCTGATAGCCGCAAGGATGTCGAGAATAAATGGATCTTCAAGAGAAAAACAGATGCCGATGGTAATATTACTGTCTATAAAGCTCGACTTGTCCCAAAGGGTTTCTGACAAATTCAAGGAGTTGACTACGATGAGACTTTCTCACTTGTAGCGAAGCTAAAGTCTCGTGAGGATTTTGTTAGCAATAGCTGCATTTTTCGATTATGAGATTTGGCAGATGGATGTCAAAACGGCGTTCCTTAATGGAGACATTGAGGAAGAGTTGTATATGGTACAACCCAAAGGTTTTGTCGATCCTAAAAATGTCGACAAAGTATGCAAACTTCAGCGTTCAATCTATGGACTCGAAGCAAGCATCAAGAAGTTGGAACCGACGATTTGATAAGGTGATCAAAGACTTCGGATTTATACAAGTGTCATGGAGAGGCCTGTATTTACAAGAAAGTGAGTGGGAGCTCCGTAGCATTCCTGATATTATATGTAGATGACATATTATTGATTGGGAATGATATAGAACTATTAAGCAGTGTAAAAGGTTATTTGAATAATAGTTTTTCAATGAAAGACCTTGGTGAAGCATCGTATATATTAGGCATCAAGATTTATAGAGATAGATCAAGGCGCCTAATAGGGCTATCACAGAGTACATACCTGGACAAGATTCTAAAGAAGTTTAGAATGGACGAAAGTAAGAAAGGGTTTTTACCTATGTTACCGAGCAAGGTCTTGAGTAAGACTCAAGGACCGGCTACGGCAGAAAGAAAGAGAAAGGATGAATCAGATCCCCTATGCTTCGGCAGTGAGGCTCTATTATGTATGCCATGCTATGTACAAGACCGGATATAGCGCATGCTGTTAGTTTGACTAGCAGATATCAAAGTGATCCAGGAATGGAACACTGGACAGCGGTCAAGAATATCCTAAAGTACTTAAAAAGAACTAAGGATATGTTTCTTTGTTATGGAGGTGACCAAGAGCTCGTTGTAACAAGTTACACCGATGCAAGTTGGAACACTGATCCTGATGACTCTAAGTCACGCGTCCGGGTACGTGTTTATATTGAATGGTGCTGCAATAAGCCGGGCAAGCTCGAGCGAGTGCACGGTGGCGAAGTCTTCAACCGTAATCGGAGTACATAGCGGCTTCAGAGGCTTCATCAGAAGCGGTATGGATGAAGAGGTTCATTGTAGAGCTCGGTGTGGTTCCTAGTGCATTGGACCCACTAGTCATATACTGTGACAACATGGGTGCCATCGCCAATGCACAAGAACCAAGGTCACACAAGAGGCCGAAGCATATCAAGCTGCGTTACCACTCGATTCGCGAGTACATCGAAGATGGAGAAGTAAAGATTTGCAAAGTACACACCGATCCGAATGTAGCAGCATCCGTTGACTAAAGCTCTCCCTAGAGCAAAGCATGACCAACACCGTAATGCCATGGGTGTTAGGTTCCTTACAATGTAATCTAGATTATTGACTCTAGTGCAAGTGGGAGACTCGTTGGAGATATGCCCAAGAGGCAATAATAAAAGTGGTTATTATATATCTTTATGTTTATGATGAATGTTTATATACCATGCTATAATTGTATTAACTCGAAACATTGATACATGTGTGATATGTAAACAACAAAGAGTCCCTAGTATGCCTCTTAACTAGCTTGTTGATTAATGGATGATTAGTTTCATAATCATGAACATTGGATGTTATTAATAACAAGGTTATATCATTGTATGAATGATGTAATGGATACACCCATATTAAGCGTAGCATAAGATCTCGTCATTAAGTTATTTGCTATAAGCTTTCGATACATAGTTACCTAGTCCTTATGACCATGAGATCATGTAAATCACTTATACCGGAAAGGTACTTTGATTACACCAAACACCACTGCGTAAATGGGTGGTTATAAAGGTGGGATTAAGTATCCGGAAAGTATGAGTTGAGGCATATGGATCAACAAGTGGGATTTGTCCATCCCGATGACGGATAGATATACTCTGGGCCCTCTCGATGGAATGTCGTCTAATGTCTTGCAAGCATATGAATAAGTTCATAAGAGACCACATACCACGGTACGAGTAAAGAGTACTTGTCAGAAGACGAGGTTGAACAAGGTATAGAGTGATACCGAAGATCAAACCTCGGACAAGTAAAATATCGCGAGACAAAGGGAATTGGTATTGTATGTGAATGGTTCATTCGATCACTAAAGTCATCGTTGAATATGTGGGAGCCATTATGGATCTCCAGATCCCGCTATTGGTTATTGGTCGGAGTGAGTACTCAACCACGTCCGCATAGTTCACGAACCGTAGGGTGACACACTTAAAGTTGGATGTTGAAATGGTAGTATTTGAATATGGAATGGAGTTTGAATATTTGTTCGGAGTCCCGGATGAGATCCCGGACATCACGAGGAGTTCCGGAATGGTCCGGAGAATAAGATTCATATATAGGATGTCATTTTATGTGAATAAAATGTCGCGGAAGGTTCTATGGAAGGTTCTAGAAGGTTCTAGAAAAGTCCGGAAGAAACCACCAAGGAAGGTGGAGTCCACATGGGACTCCACCTCCATGGCCGGCCAACCCTAGTGGGGGAGGAGTCCCAAGTGGACTGCCCCTTAGGGGCCGGCCACCCCCCCATATGGGAGGTGGAACTCCCACCTTGGTGGGAGTCCTAGCTAGGCTAGGTTTGCCCCTCCCTATGGAAGGTTTTTGGTTCGGGTCTTATTCGAAGACTTGGAGACCAACTCTTGGGAATCCACCTATTTAATGAGGGGCATAGGGGAGGGGGCCGGCCACACCAAAGCCACAAGTTGGCCGCACCCCCTTGAGGCCAGCCACCCTCTCCCAAACCCTAGCCGCCCCCCTCTCCTCCATAGCTCCCGTGTGCTTTAGCGAAGCTCCGCCGGAGTTCTCCACCGCCACCGACACCACGCCGTCGTGCTGTCGGATTCAAGAGGAGCTACTACTTCCGCTGCCCGCTGGAATGGGAGGTGGACGTCGTCTTCATCAACAACCGAACGTGTGACCGAGTACGGAGGTGCTGCCCGTTCGTGGCGTCGGAACCGATCGTGATCAAGATCTTCTACGCGCTTTTGCAAGCGGCAAGTGAACGTCTACCGCAGCAACAAGAGCCTCATCTTGTAGGCTTTGGAATCTCTTCAAGGGTGAGACTCGATACCCCCTCGTTGCTACCGTCTTCTAGATTGCATCTTGGCTTGGATTGAGTGTTCGCGTTAGGAAATTTTTTGTTTTCTATGCAACGTTATCCTACAGAAATCTGCCGGGGAAATTCCTTCCTAGAGGGAGCAAATCGTCGCCATCATCACCGTCATCGAGCTAGATTTCATCGGCATCATCATCATCGTCATCTCCATCACCAACACCATCATCTCCACCATCTCCACTTCGTCCCGCCGTAACATCTTGGGTTTGATCTTACCTAGTTCATAGGGGAAACTTTCCCGGTGTTAATTACTCCTTGTAGTTGATGCTATTTAGTGAAACCATTGGATTAATGTTTATGTCCAGATTTTTATTTATCATTATATCACCTCTGATTATGATCCATATGATGTCTTGTGAGTAGTTCGTTTAGTTCTCGAGGACATGGGAGAAGTCAAGATGTTAGTAATGGAACTATGTTGAGTAATATTTAATGGTTTGATATTTAAGTTGTGGTGTTATTCTTCTAGTGGTGTCATGTGAACATCGACTACATGATACTTCACCTTTATGGGCCTAGTAGAATGCATCGTGTGTTTGGCTACTAATTGTGGGGTTGCTGGAGTGACAGAAACCTAAACCCCCCGTTGGGAAACCAGTGCATGAGGAAGTGTAGGATTTCAAAGTTTAAGGATGTGGTTAGATTTATTTTAATTACTTTCTTTTAATTGCGGATGCTTGCAAGGGGTATAATCACAAGTATGCATTAGTCCAAGTTGGGGTAGTGCATTAGCATAGGTTCACCCACACAACACCTACCAAACCGATAAAGATTATTCAGCTGCGTGAAGCGAAAGCACTTGACAAAATTCCCGTGTGTCCTCGGGAACGTTTAGACATCATAAGTAAAACAACCAGCTTGTCCTTTGCTCTAGAAAGGATTGGGCCACTCGCTGCAATTATTATTACTGTCTTTTATTTACTCGTACTTTATTTATTTGCACTGTCAAAAACCCCTGAAAACCTTTTTGCGAGTGTTTACAGTGAATCCTTGATCAAAACTGCTTGTCAACACCTTCGCTCCTCGTTGGGTTTGACACTCTTATTTATCGAAAGTACTACGATACACCGCCTATACTTGTGGGTCATCACTACCATGGCGACACCGATGAGGAGGACGACTGAGTGTTGTTTCTTCACAGCGAAAATAGGCATGCATGTTTTTGGATGTTCTTCCTCGAAAGGACCAACAAGGCTATCATCACCAGCTAGATTTTCTAGTTTGGGTGACTGGGAGTGCCTGGGAGTGTTCTTTCTTGGCAGTGAACACACGAATTGCGATGCCAACGCTAGTTAGGTTTTCTCATTTTCCAATGTTTTAATTTGTGTCAACCATGGTTCAAACTATGTATTAGTTTGTGGAAACCATGTCCCAAACTATGTCTTAGTTTGTGTAAACCATGCTCTGAATTATGTATTTGTTCGTGGAGTGTTTCTTCTCTCTATTGAAATAAAAATGCAAAAAAGAAAACAAAAAAAAAGTATTTTAATGTTAAAAAAAGTTTGGGGCGGCGTTTGGGGGACGCGGCTGGGGAGCGACGTCCCCCAAATGTGGCACGAACAAAACAAGTCCCCCAAACACTCGATCTGGCGCCGTTTGGGGGACGCGGCTGGAGATGCTCTAAGGACATCTCCAGCGTGCCTACGCAAATGGACCAAAATTGTCCATTTTTGTCCGACAAGTCAAAATTTGGGTAAACCTTCTGCCCAAAGAGCCACCGCAAACCAACCGTGGTGCCCCCCTCCCCGACACATTCGCGGTCCAAATTTGCGCTCGTACATTGGCACAGACAACAAGCGAGTTCGGAGCCCACTCACCACGAACAGAAATCCCACCTCACTCATACGCGGCCCTCCCCACCCCTTTGCAACCCTAGAGCTAGGCCTCTTTGTAGCCCCTCCCCCCCACCCTGCCATTTCGCTCGAAAGCGCCCGTGAGCCTCGCCGCCCATGACCTGTTCGGTAAATTGCTTGGTACGAAGTCATGGACTATTTTTGGTTGTTTGCATGAAGTAGGCAGGCCATTGACCTATAATTGTTGCCCCGCAGATGGACTACATGGAGTCGATCGACTTCTTCATCAAGGATGCCCTTGACAGCTCGTCAGAACCGGATTTAGACGCCTCTTCGGGGCTCATGGTAGCCAAGGGCTCCCTCATCCACGAGCAAACTGAGATGCATAGGTTGATGCACAAAGGCTCAATGAGGCATCATAGGGTCAACATGAAGCGGGATCAAGAGGGTGGCCACTACCGACTGTATCAGTACTACTTCGACCCCACTAAGCCTGTCTTCACGGAGGCCTTGTTCCGGCGGCGGTATCAGATGTAAAGAGCTTGTTGTTGACATTCTACGAGGCGTGTGAGACGATGACCCCTATTTCAGATGCAGGCCCGATGCCACGGGTAAGCTAGGATTCACGTCTTATCAGAAGTGTTATGCGACTACTCTTATGCTTGCGTATGGAGTGGATGGTGATTTCCTTGATGAGTACTTGCGAATGAGCAAGACCATGTGCCAGGCAATGTATAGGTTCCACTGAGATGTGATTGTGGTGTTCGGCGATCTTTACTTGAGAGAGTCAACTGTTGTCGACACTGCCCAACCGCCGTTGATCAATGATGCAAGATGGTTTCGGGAATGATCGGAAGCATAGATTCCATGCAATAGGAGTGGAAAACTCTCTATTTACATGGCAAAGGAAGTATAGTGGGCATCGAGGGCTGGGCTGTCATTCTTGAGGTAGTGACATGACATGACATGTGGATTTGACACTCTTCCTTTGGCATGGCTGGTTTCCACATTGACATCAACGTGTTACATCGCTCTCCGGTATTCTCAAGGCTTGTAGAAGGCAATGCTCATGTCGCCAGCTATGAGATCAATGTCAATACATACGACAAGCCATATTATCTTGTTTATGGAATTTAGACCATGTATGAGGTGATGATTACTTGTGTGATCATGTACAACATGATCGCTAAGCAAGGGGGTGATGACAACCTCCATGACCAAGGGTGACAATTTGAGGGTGAGTTGGTTGAGCCGCAGTTAGGGGCAACAACGTGTGAGAACGCTGAGGTCCGTGATAGACACATATCCGCTCTTCTACAAGCAGATATTATTGAGCATCCGTGGGCATTCTCACGTCATGAGGGGGATGAGGAGTAGTCATCGCATGGAATGTTAGCTCTTTAGTTATGAGTTTGGCATGCATTTAAAGAAATGCGGAATACTTTCACAATTGACACCGCCGGGAACACCACAACGAAACGGTGTGTCCGAACATCGTAATCGAACTCTCTTAGATATGGTTCGTTCTATGATGTCTCTTACTGATTTGCCGTTATCATTTTGGAGTTATGCATTAGAGACAGACCGCATTCACTTTAAATAGAGCACCATCAAAATCCGTAGAAACGACACCGTATGAATTATGGTTTAATAAGAAACCTAAGTCGTCGTTCCTTAAAGTTTGGGGTTGCGAAGCCTATGTAAAAAAGTTACAACCGGACAAGCTAGAACCCAAAGCGGAGAAATGCGTCTTCATAGGATACCCTAAGGAAACTATAGGGTACACTTTCTATCACGAGATCCGAAGGCAAAATCTTTGTTGCTAAGAACGGAACCTTTCTTGAGAAAGAATTTCTCACTAAAGAAGTGACTGGAAGAAAAGTAGAACTCGATGAGATTGATGAATCTATACTCGTTGATCGGAGTAGCGCAAGTACCGGAAATTGTACCGTACCGCCTACACCGGTAACGAGAGGAAGCTAATGATAATGATCATGAAACTTCGAACGAGGAAACTACCGAACCTCGCAGATCGACAAGGGAACGTGCCACTCCCGATTGGTATGATCCTTGTCTAAATGTCATGATTGTGGATAACAATGACGAGGACCCCGCGACGTATGAAGAAGCGATGATGAGCCCGGATTCCAACAAATGGCAAGAAGCCATGAAATCCGAAATGGGATCCATGTATGATAACAAAGTATGGACTTTGGTAGACTTACCCGATAGCCGAAAGGCTGTCGAGAATAAATGGATCTTCAAGAGAAAAACGAGATGCCGATGGTAATATTACTCGTCTATAAAGCTCGACTTGTCGCAAAGGGTTTCCGACAAATTCAAGGAGTTGACTACGATGAGACTTTCTCACCTGTAGCGAAGCTAAAATCTGTGAGGATTTTGTTAGCAATAGCTGCATTTTTCGATTATGAGATTTGGCGGATGGATGTCAAAACGGCGTTCCTTAATGGAGACATTGAGGAAGAGTTGTATATGGTACAACCCAAAGGTTTTGTCGATCCTAAAAATGCCGACAAAGTATGCAAACTTCAGCGTTCAATCTATGGACTGAAGCAAGCATCAAGAAGTTGGAACCGACGCTTTGATAAGGTGATCAAAGACTTCGGATTTATACGAGTGTCATGGAGAGGCCTCGTATTTACAAGAAAGTGAGTGGGAGCTCTGTAGCATTCCTGATATTATATGTAGATGACATATTATTGATTGGGAATGATATTGAACTATTAAGCAGTGTAAAAGGTTATTTGAATAATAGTTTTTCAATGAAAGACCTTGGTGAAGCATCGTATATATTAGGCATCAAGATTTATAGAGATAGATCAAGGCGCCTAATAGGGCTATCACAGAGTACATACTCGGACAAGATTCTAAAGAAGTTTAGAATGGACGAAAGTAAGAAAGGGTTTTTACCTATGTTACTGGGCAAGGTCTTGAGTAAGACTCAAGGACCGGCTACGACGAAGAAAGAGAAAGGATGAATCGGATCCCCTATGCTTCGGCGAGTAGGCTCTATTATGTATGCCATGCTATGTACAAGACCGGATATAGCGCATGCCGTTAGTTTGACTAGCGAGATATCAAAGTGATCCGGGAATGGAACACTCGGACAGCGGTCAAGAATATCCTAAAGTACTTAAAAAGAACTAAGGATATGTTTCTTTGTTATGGAGGTGACCAAGAGCTCGTTGTAACAAGTTACACCGATGCAAGTTGGAACACCGATCCCGATGACTCTAAGTCACGATCCGGGTACGTGTTTATATTGAATGGTGCTGCAATAAGCTGGGCAAGCTCGAAGCGAAGTGCACGGTGGCGAAGTCTTCAACGGAATCGGAGTACATAGCGGCTCCGAGGCTTCATCGGAAGCGGTATGGATGAAGAGGTTCATTGTAGAGCTCGGTGTGGTTCCTAGTGCATTGGACCCACTAGTCATATACTCGTGACAACATGGGTGCCATCGCCAATGCACAAGAACCAAGGTCACACAAGAGGCTGAAGCATATCAAGCTGCGTTACCACTCGATTCGCGAGTACATCGAAGATGGAGAAGTAAAGATTTGCAAAGTACACACCGATCCGAATGTAGCGAGATCCGTTGACTAAAGCTCTCCCTAGAGCAAAGCATGACCAACACCGAATGCCATGGGTGTTAGGTTCCTTACAATGTAATCTAGATTATTGACTCTAGTGCAAGTGGGAGACTCGTTGGAGATATGCCCAAGAGGCAATAATAAAAGTGGTTATTATATATCTTTATGTTTATGATGAATGTTTATATACCATGCTATAATTGTATTAACCGAAACATTGATACATGTGTGATATGTAAACAACAAAGAGTCCCTAGTATGCCTCTTAACTAGCTTGTTGATTAATGGATGATTAGTTTCATAATCATGAACATTGGATGTTATTAATAACAAGGTTATATCATTGTATGAATGATGTAATGGATACACCCATATTAAGCGTAGCATAAGATCTCGTCATTAAGTTATTTGCTATAAGCTTTCGATACATAGTTACCTAGTCCTTATGACCATGAGATCATGTAAATCACTTATACCGGAAAGGTACTTTGATTACACCAAACACCACCGCGTAAATGGGTGGTTATAAAGGTGGGATTAAGTATCCGGAAAGTATGAGTTGAGGCATATGGATCAACAAGTGGGATTTGTCCATCCCGATGACGGATAGATATACTCCGGGCCCTCTCGATGGAATGTCGTCTAATGTCTTGCAAGCATATGAATAAGTTCATAAGAGACCACATACCACGGTACGAGTAAAGAGTACTTGTCAGAAGACGAGGTTGAACAAGGTATAGAGTGATACCGAAGATCAAACCTCGGACAAGTAAAATATCGCGAGACAAAGGGAATTGGTATTGTATGTGAATGGTTCATTCGATCACTAAAGTCATCGTTGAATATGTGGGAGCCATTATGGATCTCCAGATCCCGCTATTGGTTATTGGTCGGAGTGAGTACTCAACCACGTCCGCATAGTTCACGAACCGTAGGGTGACACACTTAAAGTTGGATGTTGAAATGGTAGTATTTGAATATGGAATGGAGTTTGAATATTTGTTCGGAGTCCCGGATGAGATCCCGGACATCACGAGGAGTTCCGGAATGGTCCGGAGAATAAGATTCATATATAGGATGTCATTTTATGTGAATAAAATGTCGCGGAAGGTTCTATGGAAGGTTCTAGAAGGTTCTAGAAAAGTCCGGAAGAAACCACCAAGGAAGGTGGAGTCCACATGGGACTCCACCTCCATGGCCGGCCAACCCTAGTGGGGGAGGAGTCCCAAGTGGACTGCCCCTTAGGGGGCCGGCCACCCCCCCATATGGGAGGTGGAACTCCCACCTTGGTGGGAGTCCTAGCTAGGCTAGGTTTGCCCCTCCCTATGGAAGGTTTTTGGTTCGGGTCTTATTCGAAGACTTGGAGACCAACTCTTGGGAATCCACCTATTTAATGAGGGGCATAGGGGAGGGGGCCGGCCACACCAAAGCCACAAGTTGGCCGCACCCCCTTGAGGCCAGCCACCCTCCCAAACCCTAGCCGCCCCTCTCCTCCATAGCTCCCGTGTGCTTTAGCGAAGCTCCGCCGGAGTTCTCCACCGCCACCGACACCACGCCGTCGTGCTGTCGGATTCAAGAGGAGCTACTACTTCCGCTGCCCGCTGGAACGGGAGGTGGACGTCGTCTTCATCAACAACCGAACGTGTGACCGAGTACGGAGGTGCTGCCCGTTCGTGGCGTCGGAACCGATCGTGATCAAGATCTTCTACGCGCTTTTGCAAGCGGCAAGTGAACGTCTACCGCAGCAACAAGAGCCTCATCTTGTAGGCTTTGGAATCTCTTCAAGGGTGAGACTCGATACCCCCTCGTTGCTACCGTCTTCTAGATTGCATCTTGGCTTGGATTGAGTGTTCGCGTTAGGAAATTTTTTGTTTTCTATGCAACGTTATCCTAAGAAATCTGCCGGGGAAATTCCTTCCTAGAGGGAGCAAATCGTCGCCATCATCACCGTCATCGAGCTAGATTTCATCGGCATCATCATCATCGTCATCTCCATCACCAGCACCATCATCTCCACCATCTCCACTTCGTCCCGCCGTAACATCTTGGGTTTGATCTTACCTAGTTCATAGGGGAAACTTTCCCGGTGTTAATTACTCCTTGTAGTTGATGCTATTTAGTGAAACCATTGGATTAATGTTTATGTCCAGATTTTTATTTATCATTATATCACCTCTCGATTATGATCCATATGATGTCTTGTGAGTAGTTCGTTTAGTTCTCGAGGACATGGGAGAAGTCAAGATGTTAGTAATGGAACTATGTTGAGTAATATTTAATGGTTTGATATTTAAGTTGTGGTGTTATTCTTCTAGTGGTGTCATGTGAACATCGACTACATGATACTTCACCTTTATGGGCCTAGTAGAATGCATCGTGTGTTTGGCTACTAATTGTGGGGTTGCTGGAGTGACAGAAACCTAAACCCCCGTTGGGAAACCAGAGTGCATGAGGAAGTGTAGGATTTCAAAGTTTAAGGATGTGGTTAGATTTATTTTAATTACTTTCTTTTAATTGCGGATGCTTGCAAGGGGTATAATCACAAGTATGCATTAGTCCAAGTTGGGGTAGTGCATTAGCATAGGTTCACCCACACAACACCTACCAAACCGATAAAGATTATTCAGCTGCGTGAAGCGAAAGCACTTGACAAAATTCCCGTGTGTCCTCGGGAACGTTTAGACATCATAAGTAAAACAACCAGCTTGTCCTTTGCTCTAGAAAGGATTGGGCCACTCGCTGCAATTATTATTACTGTCTTTTATTTACTCGTACTTTATTTATTTGCACTGTCAAAAACCCCTGAAAACCTTTTTGCGAGTGTTTACAGTGAATCCTTGATCAAAACTGCTTGTCAACACCTTCTGCTCCTCGTTGGGTTTGACACTCTTATTTATCGAAAGTACTACGATACACCGCCTATACTTGTGGGTCATCACTACCATGGCGACACCGATGAGGAGGACGACTGAGTGTTGTTTCTTCACAGCGAAAATAGGCATGCATGTTTTTGGATGTTCTTCCTCGAAAGGACCAACAAGGCTATCATCACCAGCTAGATTTTCTAGTTTGGGTGATCGGGAGTGCTCGGGAGTGTTCTTTCTTGGCAAGTGAACACACGAATTGCGATGCCAACGCTAGTTAGGTTTTCTCATTTTCCAATGTTTTAATTTGTGTCAACCATGGTTCAAACTATGTATTAGTTTGTGGAAACCATGTCCCAAACTATGTCTTAGTTTGTGTAAACCATGCTCTGAATTATGTATTTGTTCGTGGAGTGTTTCTTCTCTCTATTGAAATAAAAATGCAAAAAAGAAAACAAAAAAAAAGTATTTTAACGTTAAAAAAAGTTTGGGGCGGCGTTTGGGGGACGCGGCTGGGGAGCGACGTCCCCCAAATGTGGCACGAACAAAACAAGTCCCCCAAACACTCGATCTGGCGCCGTTTGGGGGACGCGGCTGGAGATGCTCTAAGGACATCTCCAGCGTGCCTACGCAAATGGACCAAAATTGTCCATTTTTGTCCGACAAGTCAAAATTTGGGTAAACCTTCTGCCCAAAGAGCCACCGCAAACCAACCGTGGTGCCCCCCTCCCCGACACATTCGCGGTCCAAATTTGCGCTCGTACATTGGCACAGACAACAAGCGAGTTCGGAGCCCACTCACCACGAACGGAAATCCCACCTCACTCATACGCGGCCCTCCCCACCCCTTTGCAACCCTAGAGCTAGGCCTCTTTGTAGCCCCTCCCCCCACCCTGCCATTTCGCTCGAAAGCGCCCGTGAGCCTCGCCGCCCATGACCTGTTTGGTAAATTGCTTGGTACGAAGTCATGGACTATTTTTGGTTGTTTGCATGAAGTAGGCAGGCCATTGACCTATAATTGTTGCCCCGCAGATGGACTACATGGAGTCGATCGACTTCTTCATCAAGGATGCCCTTGACAGCTCGTCAGAACCGGATTTAGACGCCTCTTCGGGGCTCATGGTAGCCAAGGGCTCCCTCATCCACGAGCAAACTGAGATGCATAGGTTGATGCACAAAGGCTCAATGAGGCATCATAGGGTCAACATGAAGCGGGATCAAGAGGGTGGCCACTACCGACTGTATCAGTACTACTTCGACCCCACTAAGCCTGTCTTCACGGAGGCCTTGTTCCGGCGGCGGTATCAGATGTAAAGAGCTTGTTGTTGACATTCTGCGAGGCGTGTGAGACGATGACCCCTATTTCAGATGCAGGCCCGATGCCACGGGTAAGCTAGGATTCACGTCTTATCAGAAGTGTTATGCGACTACTCTTATGCTTGCGTATGGAGTGGATGGTGATTTCCTTGATGAGTACTTGCGAATGAGCAAGACCATGTGCCAGGCAATGTATAGGTTCCACTGAGATGTGATTGTGGTGTTCGGCGATCTTTACTTGAGAGAGTCAACTGTTGTCGACACTGCCCAACTGCCGTTGATCAATGATGCAAGATGGTTTCGGGAATGATCGGAAGCATAGATTCCATGCAATAGGAGTGGAAAACTCTCTATTTACATGGCAAAGGAAGTATAGTGGGCATCGAGGGCTGGGCTGTCATTCTTGAGGTAGTGACATGACATGACATGTGGATTTGACACTCTTCCTTTGGCATGGCTGGTTTCCACATTGACATCAACGTGTTACATCGCTCTCCGGTATTCTCAAGGCTTGTAGAAGGCAATGCTCATGTCGCCAGCTATGAGATCAATGTCAATACATACGACAAGCCATATTATCTTGTTTATGGAATTTAGACCATGTATGAGGTGATGATTACTTGTGTGATCATGTACAACATGATCGCTAAGCAAGGGGGTGATGACAACCTCCATGACCAAGGGTGACAATTTGAGGGTGAGTTGGTTGAGCCGCAGTTAGGGGCAACAACGTGTGAGAACGCTGAGGTCCGTGATAGACACATATCCGCTCTTCTACAAGCAGATATTATTGAGCATCCGTGGGCATTCTCACGTCATGAGGGGGATGAGGAGTAGTCATCGCATGGAATGTTAGCTCTTTAGTTATGTATTGTGTTCTTCTTTATTGGGCATTCTCACGTCATGAGGGGGATGAGGAGTAGTCATCGCATGGAATGTTAGCTCTTTAGTTATGTATTATGTATTGTGTTCTTCTTTATTGAACTAAATGTCGCCGTTTCCAGGTACCAGGCACTCCTATTCATATGCACTTTGACTTCTGGACAGTAGATGTTCAGCCAGCTTGGACACCTGAGGACGTGTGGGTTCGTGTGTATGAGCTGCCTCCTGTGGCACTAAATGATTTTTTGGCAATGTGGACTATAGGTGATGTTTTTGGAAAAACAAAGGATTTGGATATTGTCTTCACAAGGGCCAACAAAGTTTTGCGTATTCTGGTTACATGTCTTGATCCCACTTTGATACCTAATACTTGGGACTTAAAAATAAAAAATGATTTCTTTCGTCTACGTTTTGAAGTAGAAGGATTACAAAGATCAGCTCCGGCAGATGTGACAATGACTGATCTTCCAAAGCATGATGATGATGTTGGGGGCAGCGGCAATGGGCAGAGTGGTAATGCATCTAACAGAGAAACTAAAAGATCAAAGAGCATTTCCAGTAATGAGACCGATAAAGATGACACAAACAAATCTTCAGCCCACAAAACAAGTACAGGGGTTACAAAGTCTTCTTCTGTTTTGGCACATGGCTTGGGGAAGGAACATAATGCTCACAAGACCCCTGTGACCATGCAAACTGAACACGTTGAGAGTACATTGAGGTATTCAAGTTCTAGTTTTGCATCTATTTCAATTAGTCCGGTTTATCTTGAACCGGCTTTTAATAATGCTGTTTCTCCTATGTCTAGTGCTGAGCATGGAGGACGAAATTTTTTGAGCACCCATACAGTGCCGATTTTGAATGACAAGGCACATTTGGAGGAGGAAGTACGTCGATCATCGCTGCGGGATCACCAACCGAGGCATGCAGATCTTGCAAAGGCGACATCAATCGCTGTGATGTCCGGAGCGCAGGCGGGCCAGAAGGCCGTCTTGGCGGCGACGGCGAGAACCCAGGCGGGCCATAAGGTAGTTGTGGCCGGGCTGACCGTGGCGCCTCCATTGTCGGAGGCTGCTGGGTCGTCTCCGCGGCGGTCTCACTCCGGGCCGGTTTGGCGTGGCTCTCGGGGTATGCAGACACAGCCCAACATGCATGGTTTTGGTGGTTCCCGAGGTACGTCGATCTCCGGAGATTTTTCGAATCAATCAACCAAACTGAATCAACCTTTCTCTGTTAATTCTATGAATATTTGTTCTGATTCTCATGTATGTGCTTGAAGTGGGGACGAGAGGGAAAAGAATTTTCACACGAGAAGAGATTATAGCTTTTGGAGGCATTCCGGAACCAAAGGCTTCGGATGTGCGTGCAAGTGCAAGAATTGGGGCGCGAGGCTACGGCGGATCGGACGCAAATGGAGCGGGCTATGTATGCTGCTCAGCGTCGGTCCACCCCGGGTACAACAGGTATGTCGCCGAATAAAAGTGTGTCGTTTTTATCTTTCTCGCCCGAACGAATAATTCGTAATGCTAGTTCTTTGGGTGTTTCGTTGGGAAATTCGAGGGATGAGGAGATCAAGTCAGCTAAATTAATACTTGAGAATGAGTTGCATAGGTCTCGTTACCATGTTACAGACAAGTGATGATAGTACACTTATAAATGAAAATAGGCCGCAATGTTTGATTGTTAGCAAGGCTTCAAATTTGTGTGAAGACTTAGTTGATGACGACGATCTGATTGGGGAACACATTCTAGACATACCTGTAACGAGTAAAGTCCAAAAAAAACAGAGGAAAAAAAGGTCTTATGATAAGAATAATTTGCGGCGGAGTACTAGAGTTAGAGTGAAAAAACAATATTCTTAAGATGACAGGTGTAAGGGGTATATCGTGGAATAGCGAAGGTTTTAAGGATCCGGGGAAGCACCTATTTGTTAAGGAAGCTATCCGGGAATATCCTCTTGACTTTATTGCTTTGTTAGAGACAGGCCGTTCAAATTTCTCAAAATCCTTTTTAAGTAGTCTGGCCGGCGACGCTGACTTTGCTTGGTTTTGTCTTCCGCCTTGTGGGAGATCCGGGGGCATTCTAGTTGGCATTAATACTTCAACCCTTCTGGTTAAGAACGTGGATAATGGTGACTTCGTGTGAAATTGCACCTCCGTTCTAAACAAGATGGTTTCGAATGGATTTTGGTTTCGTTTATGGAGCTGCCCAAGATTCGAGAAAGCCGGAATTTTTATCGGAATTGGTGAGAATATGTGATCATGTATCTTTACCAATTTTATTGGCGGGAGATTTTAATATTCTTCGGAGACCAGAAGATAAGAGCAATGATAATTTTAACCCTAGGTGGCCTTTTATGTTTAATGCCATCATTGAAAACTTAAATCTTAGGGAAATTGTGTTATCGGGTAGGCAATTCACATGGGCTAGTAGAAGGGTTACTCCTACCTTTGAAAAACTTGACCGGGTTCTCACAAGTGTGGAGTGGGAGCAGAAATTTCCTTTGGTATCGGTTAGAGCCCTGTCTCGGTCAGGATCAGATCATACCCCCCTTCTAATTGATTCGGGCGACCACGCTCATTTAGGGAATAGTGCACGGTTCTCTTTTGAGCTTTCATGGTTCGAACAAGAAGGTTTTCATGATTTGGTTGCACGGGAGTGGGCAGCGGTGTCAGCCGGTAAAACACCGATTATAACTTGGCAAAACAAGATTAGACATCTACGGAGATTCTTACGAGGTTGGGCTAAGAACTTGAGTGGAAAATATAAAAAGGAGAAGGAACGCTTGCTTAATATTATTGATTTCCTTGATATTCAGGCCGAGTCATGTCCTCTGAATGATGAGGAAAGGGCTGAATTGAGAAAGGCAAATGAACAACTCAATAAGCTTAGAAGAGAGGAAGAGATAAAATGGGCTCAACGAGCTAAAATCAAACACATACAGGAGGGAGGCAATAATACGAAATATTTTCACCTAATAGCTAATGGAAAACATAGAAAGAAGAAAATTTTCCAACTTGAACAAGATGAAGGGACCATTGTTGGTGACGAAAATCTGAAGGTTTATATCACTGAGTATTATAAGAAGCTCTTTGGAGCTCCTGAAGATAGTTCAGTGATTATGATGGAGGATCGCATCAATGATATCCCCCAATTGTCTGTCCAGGAAAATGAATTATTATCAAAAACGTTTACAGAGGATGAAGTGTTGGCTGCCATTAATCAAATGGAACACAACAAATCACCGGGACCGGATGGTTTCCGGCGAGAATTCTACCAAAATTTTTGGAGTATAATTAAGGGGGATTTGATGGCCTTGTTTGGACATTTCCAAATTGGTGGCTTCCCTCTTTTTAAACTAAATTTTGGGATTATTACATTACTTCCTAAGAAAGAAAATGCTATACAAATTCAGCAATATAGACCTATTTGTCTATTAAATGTCAGCTTCAAAATATTCACTAAGGTAGCCACTAATCGTGTGTCAGATGTGGCACACAAAGTAGTGAGACCATCTCAGACTGCGTTCATGCCAGGAAGACATATTTTAGAAGGAGTAGTGGTTTTACATGAAACGATCCATGAATTACATAGTAAAAAACTGGATGGAGTCCTTTTTAAAATTGATTTTGAGAAGGCGTATGACAAGGTGAAGTGGCCTTTCCTCCGGCCAAGTGCTTCGGATGAAGGGGTTTAATAATATTTGGTGCGAGCGTATTAGAAGTTTTGTAGAGAAAGGAAGTGTGGGGATTAAGGTTAATGATGATGTAGGACATAATTTTCAGACACGCAAAGGGCTGAGACAGGGGGACCCATTATCCCCTATTCTTTTTAATATTGTTGCCGATATGCTGGCTATTTTGATAGCTCGAGCAAAAGAGGAGGATCAAGTTGGAAGCCTTATTCCACACTTAGTTGAGGGAGGGGTATCAGTTTTGCAGTATGTTGATGATACTATCTTGTTCATGGAACACGATTTAGTTAAGGCGGTTAATATGAAACTCATTCTATGCATATTTGAGCAACTATCCGGTCTTAAAATTAATTTCCATAAGAGTGAGTTGTTTTGCTTTGGTAAAGCTACAGAATTGGAACACCAATATAAAAATATCTTTGGGTGTGCATCTGGGACTTTACCTTTCCGTTATTTAGGGGTTCCCATTCATTACCGGCGACTCCGCAATTCTGAATGGAATTCGATGGAGATCCGTTTTGCTTCGAAGTTAGGATGCTTGGAAGGGCAAGATGTTGTCGTATGGAGACCGCTTGGTGCTTGTAAATTCTGTACTTACGAGCTTACCGATGTTTATGTTATCATTCTTAGAAATTCCTAAAGGGGTGCGGAAGAGACTCGGATTACTACCGTTCCCGCTTTTTTGGCAAGAGGAGGAGGATAAGAAGAAATATAGATTATCTAGATGGAACATAGTATGTAGACCTAAGGATCAAGGGGGTTTGGGGATTGAGGTACTTGAACTAAAAAACATATGTCTTTTAAGCAAATGGCTTTTTAAAGCTGTTACATGAACAAGGAATGTGGCAACAACTACTTCATAATAAGTATATCAAAAACAAAACGTTGGCTCAAGTTGAGGCCAAACCTACAGATTCTCCTTTTTGGAAGGGGCTTATGCGGGTTAAACCGGAATTTTTTAAGAGAGGAAAGTTCAAAGTTGGTAATGGGATGACGGTGCGGTTTTGGGAGGACACTTGGCTGGGTGCATACCCTTTATCTTTACAGTATCCATCGTTATATAATATTGTCCAACGGAAAAATGAGTTGGTTTCTTCGGTTTTGGCTCACTCACCACTGAATATTGGTTTTAGAAGAACTTTCAATGAATACAAATACAATTTATGGTTACACTTGTGTCAGCGGCTTATGTCTATCCATTTAACCAATGAAACAGACACTTTTGTGTGGAACCTAAATGAATCTGGGTTATTCTCTGTCAAATCAATGTACCTTGATATGATGAATGGACATACTAGATTTTTGCGGAAATACCTTTGGAAGATTAAGGTTCCTCTAAAGATTAAAATTTTCATGTGGTTTCTAAGTAATAGGGTTTTACTTACTAAGGATAATTTGATGAAGAGAAAATGGACAGGAAGTCAAAAATGTTGTTTTTGTAACAATAATGAAACTGTTGACCATCTGTTTCTTCATTGTCCTTTTGCCAAAATTGTCTGGAGAATGATTTTATTTACATATAATATTCCACCACCCTCTAATGTAACTAATATGTTTGGTAATTGGCTAAACGGAGTGAGTAAGAGGGACAAAGCTTATATTCGAATTGGTGTTTCGGCAATTTGTTGGTCGATTTGGACTAGCCGGAATGATATCATCTTTAATAAACAAAGGGGCACAAATTTTTTGCAGGTTATTCTTCGTGCGGCGCATTGGCTACAACTATGGGCATATCTCGCTCCCGTCGGACCAGCGGGATACTATGGTTACTGGATGCAACCGGCTCCTGGAGGTCACTCAGGACTGCTATTTCCAGGCTACTGGATGGCGTCACATTAGCAGGATTCTAGATGGATAGTTTTGGTCCTATATTCGTCTGCAGATGTTTCGATCCATTTTGTTTTAGTGATCTTTGTTTACCAGACATGTTCTTTGTAATAAGCACTTGATTTTGACGTTTATTTTATTAATAAAGGGCTGTGTGCATCGATTGATGCAGAGGCCGGGGCCATGCTCCCATATCTAAAAAAAAAAAGTTGCTTGCGGTTCCAGCCTGAGTTTGATACCCGAAGCAGGAGCACCTCACATGCAACAGCATTCAAGCGTGATCCGTATGGCCTGGTAGATAAGCATGCATGCCTGGAACATGGTTACTACTAACATATAAGCAGGTGATCGATCTGGCTGCTGGCCCGCATTATCGGGAACAGAAAAGATGTTTGCCTTTTGCAGTGTAAAGTGAGTGAAATTAGTTGTTATCCTTAACAGCTTTGCAGAATCATATCTCCATCTGCAAATTGTTAATAGGAGTTAGTACGTGCCAATGAGCAATAACCAATAAAGGAAGAGGCCTTCTCAGCATAAGTTGATCAACGAACATAGTCAGCTTTACGTATGTCACATCCACCTACAAGCGAACGTACGTCATTAGCTACCCAGTTCACTAACTAAACTCTGTCATACAAAGCACATGCCAAAATGCTAGAATGCAGAGGCCTAACGACCATCACAACAGCAACAACAATAAGGACACGCCAAAGGTAAACAGGGTACGTCGTGTTGCTCATGAAACGCATATTGCCTAAAAGGACTAGAACAACCTACTTATAATTCATCCAAGAATATGTGGGTGCATAATGGAGCTAGCTAGGTTAATTAGAGAGCTTCTAAGTGAGGGTGTGCGGGAGCATGTCACATGCCGAACACATACTTTGCTTTGGGGCAATGCTAGCTGTGGTTAGAGGCAGCCAGATGGGGAACAGGAGCTAGGCAACACCCTCATATATAGATCACTTCATCTGTAGGTCAAACCTCAATAGTTGTAGTACTATAAAGAATGTACCAACAGAACATTCCTAGTTAACGACCTTCCACAAATCTATGTACTTGACCTGCAGAATAGTCATTCCCAAATATTCGATCACGCCCAACTCATAGATTAACACAGTACCATTGTTAATTTTATCGGATTTTGTCCATGTTCTTATTTTAATGGTATTTCACTCAAATTTTTAAATTTCATCGATTACAGGTGGTTCTGTAGTATTTTAGTCAATAAAAGTTGAGTGATACATGCATTTGAGTCATGTTCCAAAACATTTCAAGCTTTTGTCAAGCGTTGGTAAAAACTGAGACTGATACTCCGGCTCTTTGGCCAACTTCTAACCCATGTTTTTTTTGTGGTGGAGGAAGTCCAATCAAACTCAAGAGCTTGGGTCAACATACCTTATTTGAATTGATTTGGAATCATATAACACTGGATGCTCTGTACGGCTCAACCCTCATCTTCGTATGGTGTGGGCCATGCCCGCAGAGATCTCCGGTCTGCTATTGGGAGCTAGCGGGTGGCGACATGGGGGCCTGCTGATCTGCCTGTAAGATTGTAATTGTCTCACAACTGATCCGGCCAACTACTGCTAGCCCTAACTTGGATTACAAGCAATGATAATAGTAGTAAGGAGTAGACTTTGGGTTTGCTTTAGAATGACGAATGTTAAGTAAATAGGTAGCAGTGCGCAAGGCTCCAGCCCAAAATTTTGGTGGCATTCAAGAGTGAACAAGAAAGAGTACGAACCATATCACTGAGAGTGCGAAGGGAGCATTCTGCTTTGCCATTTTGAGGAGAAGTGTATGGGCAGGAGAAGCGAGGAAGAATGCCATGTTGAAGAAAAAAGTTTATGTTTTTAAAGTTGTCAAATTCTCGTCCATTGTCACATTGAATAAATCATATGGGAAGAACGAAGTGAACGTCGACATATTGTCGAAAATTGAGAAATATAGAGCGAATGTCGACATATCGTCGAAAATTGAGAAATATAAGAGTGAACATCGGATTTGTTACGTAGTGGAAAAGTCCAAACAAAGTGTGTAAAATCATCTAATAGGACAAGATAATATTTGAAACCAGAGATATGTGGGGTGATGTCCAAAGATCACAATGTAACAATTCGAAAGGAAAAGTGCAAACATAAGTTGATGAACTAAATGGAAGACGAACATGTTTGCCTTGTTGACACGATTCACAAACTAAAGAATTATGACTATATCCATTACATGAAATTGCAAACTCGCTAAGCATAGATGATAAAGTGGCGATGTGGGGGTGGCCGAGACGATGATGACATAGATCGACGGAGGCAGCCATGGAAGTGGGTTGAACGGCGGCCGGAGTTCCATTGAGATAGTAGAGGTCACCGGAGCTATTGAAACGTGCGTTCTCCGCCTTGGTCAGTTAGTCCTTCACAGATAAACCAAATGGATCAAATTCAACGGAGATAAGATTACCACGTGTGAGTTGGCGAGCATAGATTAAACTTTTGAAGCTGGTGCAACAAAAACATCATGAACAAGAAGGGGTTTTTGGGAAGTGGGAATTTGTGTTTGGCCAATAGAATAAATTGGAATAGAAAAGCCATTGCCAAGTGTAATGGAAGACACAGGCGAGGAAATTAAATTTCACAGCATATTATTCGAGAAGAAGACATGTGACTGGAAGCACCAGAATCGAAGATCCAATTCAAACTTGAGTTACCTTGGGCAGCAAAAGTATTCAGGGCCTGGAGAAATGCAGATTGGTCTCAGCTTGGTGGCGGTGCGGGTGTCGATGCAGATGGCAAAGGCGCGCAGTTGGGAGTGATGCCATGAGAACCAGAGGTGGCTGGTACGGCATGTACGGCCACTGTCGTCCGCAGCTTATGGGTAGTAGGCGGGATCGGCATGGTAGGCTTTTGGAGGGTGCCGCGATCCAAGCAGTCCACGAGAGCCGGTTCAGGACGCATGCCTGGCATCCAGGAGCCAGAGTAGGCTAGCTGCGCACCGATCGGGGAAGGCGACATCCAGGGCATAGACAAGTCTAAACCATTCATGTCCAAGGGTCTTGTGTTGGCCGCTAGCTCGGAGGCGTGAGAGGTGGAGGTGCGCTGAAGGATGGCGCGAGTGGAGGCGCCAGGCGGGGAGGACACCAAATAGGTTTTTTGCCCTGATAGTTGGGGCTGGGACACCTCCCAGAAGGCGGCGCATGTGGCACAACCGTAGGTGGTGGCGGCGGTGGTCGAGGAGTAGTGACGAAGACCTGAGGACAAGCCTCCTTGCG
Source organism: Lolium rigidum (assembly GCF_022539505.1). Classification (NCBI taxonomy): domain Eukaryota; kingdom Viridiplantae; phylum Streptophyta; class Magnoliopsida; order Poales; family Poaceae; genus Lolium; species Lolium rigidum. The sequence continues at coordinate 144,144,856 of NC_061511.1, read as the reverse complement.
AGCCTGCGTGCTGTCGGTGTGTTGAAGCAGTGATCCGACCTCGGCAAACTTGGGGCAAGGCCGGATCATGGGGATGAAGGATGCCTTCTTGTCTAAGCGTTCTCGCTAAGGCCGGCGACGAGGACGTTGATGGGTTGGCAATTAGTCACGGGATCTCCGAGTTCGCTAATGCATGTAAAATGCATACATGAACTTTGTCCTTTATCATATTGAATTCCCACATATTTGCAACATATATGATGACAATACCATGTTTTACATAGATTTATGGGGATTTACCAATGATCCACTTTATTTGGTTTATAACTCTACGGAACAAGAATTCCATGTTTTGTGTATTTTCACATTTAGAGACCTATACGGAGTCAAATTCAGTTGGGATTGTTGGAGCACCATTATTTCAAGGGAGAAGCACCCTGGGACTTGGAAGCACACCTGGATGGGCCTAAGGCCTAAAAGAGCCCAGGTGGCGCACCCAAACATGTAGGGCGCGCCACCTTCCCCCTTTCGATCGTTGATCATCCAAATCACATGATTATTTCGCCCACCGACGTATTTTGACCTAAAAACACTATATATGTGGCCTATAAGAGTTCTTGGGAGGAGAGCGCCGCAGAAGACAGAAACACGAAAACAGAAGCTGCAGCAGCAAAGATTGGAAGGGGAAAGTTGAAGGATAACGTTGCATAGAAAACAAAAAATTTCCTACCGTGAACACGCAATCCAAGACAAGATGCAATCTAGAAGACGGTAGCAACGAGGGGATATCGAGTCTCACCCTTGAAGAGATTCCAAAGCCTACAAGATGAGGCTCTTGTTGCTGCGGTAGACGTTCACTTGCCGCTTGCAAAAGCACGTAGAAGATCTTGATCACGATCGCTTCCGGCGCCACGAACGGGCAGCACCTCCGTACTCGGTCACACGTTCGGTTGTTGATGAAGACGACGTCCACCTCCCCGTTCCAGCGGGCAGCGGAAGTAGTAGCTCCTCTTGAATCCGACGGCACGACGGCGTGGTGTCGGTGGTGGTGGAGAAATCCGGCGGAGCTTCGCTTAAGCGTGCGGGATGTGGTGGAGGAGAGATACCGCTAGGGTTTGGGGAGAGAGGGGAGGCTAGGGCGCCGGCCAAGGGCAACCCTAGGTGGTGCGGCCAGAGTGGGCAGCCCCTCCCTCTCCTCCTCATT
>NC_061511.1:144097614-144143573 GCF_022539505.1 Lolium rigidum | reverse complement strand
ATACCCACACAAAAACTGCTTTCTCCGGTCTGGATTAAGCTCAGCAACAATGGAGGAGAGAGAGAGAGGATAGATAAAAACGAGCTGGGGAAGAAGGGCCCTTTACATAGGCCCCCCAAAATCCAACAGTTACCTGCAGTTTTTGCCTAAGCGGTACTACCACTTTGGTAAGCGGTACTACCGCTCTGGATTCGAATCCCCACAGAACTTATCCAAGTGGACACATAGAGGTACTAGCGCTCGCGGTACCGCTCGAGGTACCGCAATGGCCTCCAGGGCTTACTGGATCCCAAGCGTACCACAGCGGTACTGCCGTAAGTTATGTTACGGTACTTAAGCGGTACCGAGGCGGTACTACCGCTCTCAAGCGGTACTACCGCTCAAGGTACCGCAAAGGTACCGTAACTTGTTCTGTGGGACTTTCTCAGTGCAAAACTCTAGAGTGGTACCGTTGGGCGGTACGGTACTACCCCTACTGGTACCGGTAGTACCGGTCTGGCAAAAACTGCTTTCTCCTCTTTTCCTCTCCAACCATGTCACCTCGCGATGCACACACAAAACCAGAAAACCTATAAGCTACGCTTCAGTCCTCCGATCTTGACGTGTCCAGCGAGGTCACCGTGCACTTGCAAATCTTTCAAAGATACTCTGGACACGGTGAGATTGTCATCAAACACACAAAACACGGGGTTTAGACTTTGCTCTTTCAACACTGAGATTATTCAAGTATGGTGAATATCATAAGCTTGGGTATTCCCATAACACCCAACTGGAATCATTCAAAAACTCCTGGTTTGAGCACCTCTAACCTCTGTTTTTGAGCAACATAGAATTTTCACAAAATCTTAAAGCGACCTTGTTTTATTTGTGTCAGGTTTTGTTTTGAAAATGCTAGGAATGTCATATTGAATTTTAATAATATGAATGATCTACTGGATCAAACTCTATTATCTTCGAATGATCAAAGAAAAGAAAATTTGCATGATTATAAAAGAAAACAAGAAATGCCAATTAAAAGTTGAAATTTATTTGTATGGTATTTCTAGTTTCACATGCTCTATTAAGTGTTGATTTTCTATGTGCCTTATTCAGTGCTACTTATCACTAGTATACATAGATGTTTATTGTTAAGTATCATTGTTTGATGATGAATGAATATATCTATGGATACGACTGCATGCTTTTAGAACACTTTTGCTAGACAAAAGAATTGAATTCTTACACAAGCACATACTTGTTTCCAAGCACAATTCGAACCCCATGTATAACATACCTACCTATATAGCACTTTCTATTCGAAGTATAATGTGTGTGTTATGCCTCCAAACTTTTTAAAATATCTTTTTTGTGTAAGTTAAAGCTCATGAGAAAATAAGGTTTGGAAGGAAAATACTGCTATGCATGTTGTGGGTTTGACTAATTATGAGTAATGAGCTAGGTCATAACCACGCTTACTGGGGAAGTCTTTCAACATTGCACCATTGGGGTATTGCACCATGCGTTGATCATCATTTATTTTATGTTGTTAATGGTTATCTCTTGCCAAATAAGTGGAGGTGATCAAGAGTAAGTATGCATACAAGTTATAGAAGAGAAATGGGCCGCTAACGGAAGCCATGCCTAATCATGGTGGAAGTTTCACAAAGAGCATCCTCAATAAGAAGAGAAAAAAAAGTGAGAAAGAAAATAAAAAAAAAAGAGTTAGTGAAAAAAGAGAGAGTGTGGAAAAAGAAAAGAAAGAAAGAAAAAAAAGTTAGAGAAAAAAATTGAGAGAGAGAGTTAGAGAGGATGCTCAACGTGTGTTGTTCATGCTATCCCGGTATGGATGGCCTATACTAGATATATCTATCTCCTTTGGTACTTTGTACAGGCGGCATGAAGGTACCCCATTGAGATACTTGGTTGAAACATGTGTGTTGAAAAGTTTTGATAACCCGAAGCTGAGTAACAAGAGGTGTAATTGTTAGCAACCAAGAAAATGAGGCAACATTTACTCATAAGAGGTCAAACACGTGACTCAAAAACATCTCCACACAAGAGATGCACGGTACCCCATCCTTACTATTATTGTTAACATGAATTGCATATGTCAAAACCTTGTTTTATTCTCTCTACTTTTTATTTTGTTGGAGGTTTAGCATACATATTCCCTGCTTACTTTCTTATGTTCAAGAGTCAAAAATATCTAAGAAAAGAGAGGACAGAGAGTCTTCAAACAATTCTATAGGATTCTCCTAAGCACGCTTTATGATTCATGTTACTTATCATTCATGTTTCTTACAATGCTATTTACTATTATGCATGCTTTGTAAAATGTAAGAGTTATCACTTTATGAGTGCATATTACTTATTGTCATTCTTTATTGACTGAACCTTGTGATACTTTGCATGATTATCTAGAATATATATATATATATATAATAAACTCCAAAGTTCATGTTAGTGTTACCACCTTTATGCTCGGGATGAGCATAGGTTAAGCTTGTGGATGTTGATGCATGTATAATGTATACATGAACTTTGTCCTTAATCATATTGAATTCCCACATATTTGCAACATATATGACGATAATACCATGTTTTGCATTAATTTGTGGGGATTTATCAATGATCCCCTTTATTTGGTTTGTAACTTCACGGAGCTGGGATCTTTGGAGCGTCGTTATTTCATCGGGAGAAGCGCCCTTGGACAAGCACACCTCGATGGGCCTGAGGCCCGAAAGAGCCCAGGTAGCGCGCCCAAACATGTAGGGCATGCCACCTACCCTCTTTCAAATCACTTGATTCTTTCACCCACCGATATATTTTAACCTAAAAATCACTATATATACCCCCGAAAAGTTTTCGGGAGAAGAGCACCGCAGAAGACAGAAACACGAAACAGAGGCTACAACAACGAAGATTGGAGGGGAAACTCCGTCGGGATCGCCGCTGGAGGGATATCCACCTTCTCCAACGTCTTCATCATCATCACCATGATCAAGGGGGAGTAGTCCACCTCTAGACTACAGGTTTGTGATAGTAGCTTGATCTTTTTATCTCATGTTCTTCATAGTTCTTAGTGCCATATGAGCTGCCCTACATGATTATGGCCAACTTGTTTGTAATACCTATGTGGTGGATCCTTTATTCTATGATATTGTGCTATGAGATCTGATCATATTATGTGCAAGATGTATTGATAGATGCATATTATGTACCCCCTTCTTAAGTATTTGTTCTGATCGAATTTTTCTGCAAGAGCGTGTGTGGGGTGATGTGTATATTAGATGGAGTATCATGGTTTTAGTGATTGAATAGTGACAACTAATTCATGATCTATTATGGTTTTGCCTTTTATTTTGCTACCTCACTAAGGATAAAGTGAATGCATGTGCTATGTTCGTCACGTGACAAAAGTGATGATCTTATTTGTTCAAGGTAGCATATTTGATATTCAAACATCATGTCAAAGTACTTATAGCTATGCTCTGTTAATTCTTAATACAAGATTGCATGGAGTTTTCCCTTTCTTGTGGAGTATAAGAGAGAAGTGTTGCATCATCTCTATGTTAGGACGTGATGCCCATATGAACACGTATATTTCACATGTTATTATTTGGCATCTTCATATCTCATTGATGAATTGTTATTCTCCACTATAAATTAAAAGACAGAATAGTCAAGTGAACCCATGAAGCTCGGTCCACTTTTTATCATAAGAAACACCTTTATATTGTTTTTATCTTAATTTATATTTGTTGCACTATTTTAATCTGAAAATACAAAAATATTTACTTTTCCTATTTGTATCCAAAACCATAAAAACAATCAACCCTTTTACTGGTTTTACCTAGTTATTTTATTTTATCAAGTTTTACTTGTTTTCTTACTACTTGTGTTTTATTTACTTACGTCAAACCTTGTGCTTGACAACCACATGGTGGAGTTGGGGACACAAGGCTTTATTATACTTTGCAGGATTGCTAGAAGAAGAGATGGATAGATACCTCTTTGCGCAGTTCCTCGAGAGTTCAATAAAACCCTCAAGTCACCCTTGTGCGGAGAATTGCTTCCTGGACTACACACTCTGCACTTGGAGTCTCAACGTTTCAAGAGTTTTTTCTGGTATTGTAAAGCTCCATCATTCGCGGAGTTCATCGGTGATGGCGTTGAGGTGCTGACAGTACGTGCTGATGGAGGTGTCGCCCTGGGCGGTGTTGCGGAGCTCGTTGTTGAGGCCGGTGACGCCGGCGTCGATGTTGTCCTGGAAGTGCTGCCAAAGCGCCGACCAGAGGGCTGAGGCGGTGGCGGTGTTGCGGAAGACGAGGTTGAAGATCTCGGTGGAGACGCGCGTATAGATCCACTGGATGATGGCGAGATTTTGTTTGAACCATTGGGGATCATTGGGGGAGGCACCGAGTCGGCGATGATAGGCCACGAAGACGGCAACGACCTAGTTGAACTTCAAACAAATGTCACCAGTGGTAATAATTATGAGAAGCATGATCTAACGTGATTGGGATAAAGGGAGAAACATCAGCAATTGTATCGGTGTAGGAGAGGGTAGAAGAAGGAGGAGCTAGAACGAGAGAAGTGGAGGCTTGGGTGGTGTGGTAGTTGTGGTTTTGGCGGTGGTGACGGCAGCGCACCACTCCAAGTATACGAGCGGCAACGGCGGCTTGGGAGGAGGGGCCATGCCCTAGATAGGATCGATATCCTGATACCATATAAGATTGTAATTGTCTCACCATTGATTGTAATTGGAGTATTTTCTCTCTCTAGTTTTCGACTCTGCGTGGTTCCTCGAAGAACTGTGCAGGGCGGAGACAACTCCACCTGGTACGCGGGAGCGCTGCCGGGATCCGGGTATCGAGAAGATATACTTCCGCAACTTCGGTGGATCAGAGCCAGGAGCGTCGTTGAGCACCGTACGTGTGCAAAAATACGAGGTGATGCACTTGCGGTACTTGGCGCCGGGAGAGGATTTCTTCATGGCCCCAAGGTCGGTGTCGCCTGTTCGACTACATCGTCCATGTTCTAGCGGGCGTTAACCGCTATGGTCTATGAGGGTACGTTCACCGATATCTTCTCCGTTACAATATTACTCCTAGATAGATCTGGGCAACCGGGCTGCGTTAGTTAGAACTTTTTTGTTTTCTGCTACCAACCCCAACAGTGGTATCAGAGCCGATCTATGTGTAGTATGCTTGTACGGTTAGAAGGCATGTGCTGCATGCGGGCATCGATTCTATGATTGTTACTGTCTCACGTGTACTTGTCCATTATAGTAGCATTGTTTGATGAAGCGGCCCCGATCGACCTCACGCGTACACTTACGCGAGACTGGTTCCGCACTTGACATATTACATGGCTTGAAGGTTTCTGTCTCTCTTAGTGTAGCGGTGTGGCATTTGCAACGGAGGGCATCAACAGGGGTGTAGTAGGGATAATTATCTAATCGGTGTTGTAGTTGTATATGCTTCATAGGTTATCTAATCGGTGTTGTAGTTGTATATGCTTCATAGGGATAATTATCTAATCGGTGTTGTAGTTGTATATGCTTCATAGGTTCGATTGGGGTATACACGGGCTCCAGCTCTTTACAAACTTTGTACATTGATAATCTCAAAAAAAAAACTTTGTACATTGATATGAATTCTGAGTCTACTCCTACTGGCATCTCTGGCTCCACTGTTTCGGGAGGGAACCTCAGGTCCGGGGGAGATCGCCATTGTCTGCGTTGCTGGTGGGTGTCGTAGTCTTCATTAAAGGCGTTGTGGGGCTTCCTGGTTCGGATGATGTCGATGTATGTGTCGTCGCTCCCTAGGGGCATCATCCTTGGAGACATCCTCTGTTGGAGGGACGTGTGGACGACTTTGGTGGATGGGCGGCGGTGTTCGCGTGCTTCTAGAGTGAGGAACAAGGTGGAGCGGTGTGACATTTACCATCTACGACAACAAGTCTCGGCGGCATGGTGCAGCTAGGTTAGGCGGCCGGTGTGCGACGATGGATGTGCGTAGGGAGGTGCTGTTGTTTGGATTTCGTGGTAACGTTCATGGCAGGAACGGCGAAGATTTTGAGAATTAGTACATGAAGATTGCTTGGCGGTTCGGTGGAAGGTGATGGCTTCTGTAGCGTACGCATGAGGTACTCGCTAAGGGTCTCCTAGACCGGATGGACGCTCCCATTTCGCTTAGAGGGTATCTGAGATATGCGATGTTACTAGCTTCTAGTTGATGAGAGGTTTGCGCGTTTTCAGGGCACAAGGCCCTGTTGGCATGTCTCTCACTGCTGGGAGTGTAGGTGTTGTGTTGTGGCTTCAGGCTTTCTGATATATAATCTATTTTGTTAGATAAAATTATTAGAAAAAATCTGTATGCATCAACTGACGCAGAGGCTAGAGCTTAGTGTCCATTTGAAAAAATGTGGATAGGAAAGATACTCATATCATCTCATCGTCCATTTCGGGCAAGGTGCATCCAATGGGCTACCCCATTTTTCTTTTTCCCGTCGCCGCGTCGAAGACACTATAAACTTAATTCCTATGTGTCACCTGCCCACCCACCCCGTGGATCCGATCATTCACGCCCTCGTGGTTCGGTTCCCGCCCACGGCCCCATGTTTTCCTGCCTAGGGTGTGCCAATAAGAAGGGCGGCGTCGCGTGGTGGATGAACACACCATAGAAACCATGCCACGCCGCAAAACATACAATTTTTAATGAATTAAAGTATTAGTAACAAATACATCACACATGTTTGAACGAATCAAAGGACCGGTAACAATACATCACTTCTTCTTAGCATGTGATTTCTTCTTCTTCTTCGGTTTACCTTTGCTTGTTTTTGCTTCTACACCAAGAACATCAGTCGTTCTCCTTGTTTTATTTGCATCAATTTATGTAGGCCTTCCCACAACGCGACTAAGAGGTGGAATGCCATCCAAAACTGCTTCAGTTTTGCATCTGAACAACTTCAGTTTGCACAACATCCTCCAAAATAATTCTAGGTTGCATAGCATCCTCCAAAACTGCTGAAGTTTGCACAACATCCTCCAAAACAGTTCCAGATTGCATAGTATCCTCCAAAATTGCTTCAGTTTGCACCTGGACATCTTCAGTTTGCACCGCCATTGCAACATCGACACTCCTCTTCTTTCTACCACCCCCAATTCTTGATTTTTTCGTTGGCCAACAAGTTTCAACTACAAGGGGCTCAACTGCAGGCTTCTTCCTGAAAACCAATTCTTGTCATATGGTTAGTAATTGAAAAAAAATCATAAAACAAAGCTTTTGGATGAATTTGAACATACTTTGGCTTTTCAGCAGTGTATCTACACTTGGCAGATCCAGGTCGGTGTCCAAGTTGTTCATAGAGCTTGCATCTATTTTTGTTACCTTTTTGGGCCCTTTTTGGCTTGGCATCTTCACCTTCTTAGTGCTCCCACATTTCTCAAACCAAGGCTTGAATCTAATCTATTTAGGACAGCCAGCCTTTCTTCTCATCAAAGAAGGGCACAAGGAGAATTCTATGTCTAGTTCAGGCTACTGAGACTAATCTGTAAGTGCTGGAATTGGACTTGCATATGGAGCTCTGAATTTGTCAACTGTATAACACTCATGAAAATATGGGTGCATATTTAGCTTGGGTTTGGAGGCCAAAAAAAGGATGGCATGTTCACAAGGTTTTCTAGTGAGTTGCCACTCAAGGAAGGTGCATTCATGCTTTTCAGTGTCAACAACATGACTTCTTCGAGTCTTTGTATCTCTAACTTCAACACCCCTCAATGAGGATTTCTCAACGCACAAATGTGCAAGATTTCTGCTTGTGGCGACTGCGTACTACACTACAACATGCATCTTATCCATTCCTTGCAGAAGATCACCAAGTCTTGCTCTCAATTCCCACAACCTCATGATCGTGATCCTAATTGGGTCAACCATGTCATGGAAGGTCAAGTCCTTGAATTCATTTATCATGTTGTAAAAAGATTCTGCCAAGTTGTTGTTGATATGATCGTGGTGACCCAGCATACCACTCCATGGTGTAGTATGCAAGTCGTTGACATAACACCAATGAAACACCGTTTCGCTAGTATTACATCCCTCAGAGTGGTACAACAGAAACATATGCGGGTCCAAGGTATGTCTATAGAATTACAGTACATACTCTTCACAAAAGATCTACACCGCCTCCTACTTTACAATGAGGTAAAACTGCAAATAAACTCCAGAAGAACAACTCGTAGTCTAATATATCATGATCTCTATCTAGAGAGGTACTTGGCTAACTACAGAACTATAGATCAATTCTATCTATTTAGGTTCTAGGATTAGGGGAATGATTCCCTTATACCCCTAGTCTAGGTTTTTATCATGTAGTGGTTGACTTCGTTGACTCCATTGGCAGAATTATGTCTCTTGAAATGGTTGACTCCCCAGTCTTCGAGTTCCACTATAGATCCTCCTTTGATGCCTTCAGATCTAAGTAGGGGACTCAAAGAGGGATGAGTACGAACGTACTCAACAAGTTCATGATAGGAAAGATGTGTTTAATGCACTAGCTACAGCCATGGACCATAAAGTCGTAGGAATGGAAGTTTTTGTAACCATTTCTTCAAAATGTTGCTTTTATTCTGAAGAACTATGTCCGATAGCCTTCACCGGGTGTCTAGAACTTCATGGAGTTCCTTTCCAGCGGCGTTCGCAGTTCCAAACCCGGAACAGGGAGTGAAAAGCCACAATTTGATACACTCGGCAGAGGTGTGTTACTTTACCCATAAGAGATCTATCCTTGTTACCATCCGAGTTGCAGGCTCGTCCAGACTTCCTTGGTATGGGGCCAGGTGTAAGTCATAGCCAATCATTGGGCCTTCCCGCGACCTCGCATACCCATCCTTTTGTAAGTCTGTCCTGTCCTTTATCTATAGGTAGAACAACCCAGGCAATATGTCCTCCCTTATACCATAATGGTAGACCATTCCAGAGATTTTCCATGCCCTGCCCTTTACACTATAGATAGACCGACCCAGACAATCCGTACAATCCCTCATAGGTACATCCTGGAGTAGAAGCAATGGGTTTTCTCCCGGGGGCTTCCTCCCTACCTAACCATATACATGTTGGCCACATGCAGTTGTACCAGTTGGTATGCGATAGGGAAAAGAATAGCTAACTACTCTGTCCAACTCCAGATCTTATGGTAAACACGGGTATTACGTCGCAAGAATCACTGAACGACATTTTTTGTTAATTTTATGTGAATATAAACCCATTGCAATGGAACCTCCAGCGAACTCATACCATGGTTCCATTGCCCACCACATAGTCATATTCATAGTTATGAAAGTATTATTTTATTTTTCATGCATGAGTGATAAGTATAGTACTTTGAAATTAATTTGATAAAAATACTCAAATGGCATGAGCAAGCGATGAACTTGCCTTTCTTGGCTACAAGATTATGCAGTCAAGGACTTCGATACGGGATAACTCCAAATTCTGAAATAGCATCATCGTCCAGTAAGGACAATGCTTAAAAGATTGGCAAATATTCTATAATGCATAAGTATGAGATGCAATCACCCTAAGCGTGACCTAAACCCGATGATTTAGGATTAGTGAGTTCGAATGATTGGTTTAGGGTGTGTTGCACTTTTAGAGTGATTCCACAAAAAGGGTTCTTATTAGGTTTTGTTGTCTTAAAATCATAAACAAGTGGTATAATGCATCATAACAATCATACACACCAAGGAATAGTAGTTGCATAATAATTAAAGAGCAGTTGTCAATTTTAAGTCCTATTGTGCATGGTTGATTGATGGCACGTGAAGCACACGTCCGTTGGGAACCCCAAGAGGAAGGTGTGATGCGTACAGCAGCAAGTTTTCCCCAGTAAGAAACCAAGGTTATCGAACCAGTAGGAGATGAAGGCCACGTGAAGGTTGTTGGTGAAGGAGTGTAGTGCGGCGCAACACCAGGGATTCCGGCGCCAACGTGGAACCTGCACAACACAATCAAAATACTTTGCCCCAACTTAACAGTGAGGTTGTCAATCTCACCGGCTTGCTATAAACAAAGGATTAAACGTATGGTGTGGAGAATGATGTTTGCTTGCAAAGAACAACAGAGAACAATGATTGCAGTAGGTTGTATTTCAGATGTAAAAGAATGGACCGGGGTCCACAGTTCACTAGTGGTGTCTTTCCAATAAGATAAATAGCATGTTGGGTGAACAAATTACAGCTTGGGCAATTGACAAATAGAGAGGGCATAACAATGCACATACATATCATGATGACTACTATGAGATTTACTTAGGGCATTACGACAAAGAACATAGACCGCTATCCGAGCATGCATCTATGCCTAAAAAGTCCACCTTCGGGTTAGCATCCGCACCCCTTCCAAGTATTAAGTTGCAAACAACGGACATTTGCATTAAGTACTATGCGTAATGTAAACAATACAAATATCCTTAGACAAAGCATTGATGTTTTATCGCTAGTGGCAACAAGACATCCACAACCTTAGGGGTTGTCTGTCACTCCCAGCATTCAATGGAGACATGAACCCACTATCGAGCATAAATACTCCTTCTTGGAGTTACAAGTATCAACTTGGACAGAGCCTCTACTAGCAACGGAGAGCATGCAAGATCATAAACAACACATATATGACAGATCGATAATCAACTTGACATAGTATTCCATATTCATCGGATCCCAACAAACACAACATGTAGCATTACAAATAGATGATCTTGATCATGATAGGCAGCTCACAAGATCTAAACATGATGGCACAAGAGGAGAAGACAACCATCTAGCTACTGCTATGGACCCATAGTCCACAAATGAACTACTCACGCATCAGTCCGGAGGCGGGCATGGTGATGTAGAGCCCTCCGGTGATGATTCCCCTCTCCGGCAGGGTGCCGGAGGTGATCTTCAGAACCCCCCGAGATGGGGTTGACGGCGGCGGCGTCTCTGGAAATTTTCTCGTATCGTGGCTCTCGGTACTAGGGTTTTCGCGACGGAAGGATTATATAGGCGAAGGGGTAGAGTCGGGGGACGCCCGAGGGGCCCACCCCATATGGCGGCGTGGCCAGGGGTGGGGCCGCGCCCCCCTATGGTGTGTCCGCCTCGTTGCCCCTCTTCGTCTCCTCTTCGGTGTTCTGGAAGGCTACGTGGAAAATAAGACCGTGGGCATTTGTTTCATCCAATTCCGAGAATATTTCCTGTGTAGGATTTCTGAAACCAAAAACAACAGAAAACAGGAACTGGCGCTTCGGCATCTTGTTAATAGGTTAGTATCGGAAAATGCATCAAAATGATATAAAGTGTATCTAAGGGGGTGTTTGGTGTGGCTTTTTTTGGCTTTTGGCTTTGGCAAAAGCCACCAAAAGCACCTAAATAGGTGCTTTTTTTGGCTTTTGGATTTTGGAAGCCAAAAACAAAGATCCTATTCTTTTGGCTTCCAAAATCCAAAAGCCAAAAAAAGCACCTATTTAGGTGCTTTTGGTGGCTTTTGCCAAAGCCAAAAGCCAAAAAAAGCCACACCAAACACCCTCTAAAACATGTGAGTATTGTCATAAAACTAGCATGGAACATAAGAAATTATAGATACGTTTGAGACGTATCAAGCATCCCCAAGCTTAGTTCCTACTCGCCCTCGAGTAGGTAAACGATAAAAAGGAAAAATTCTGAAGTGACATGCTACTATCATAATCTTGATCAATACTATTGTAAAGCATATGAGATGAATGAAGTGATTCAAAGCAATGGTCTATAGTTTGTTAACAAATAGATAATGACTAAACAACTGAAACATATAGCAAAGACTTTTCATGAATAGTACTTTCAAGACAAGCATCAACAAGCCTTGCATAAGAGTTAACTCATAAAGCAATAAATTCTTAATAGAAGGTTTTGAAGCAACACAAAGGAAGATTTAAGTTTCAGCAGTTGCTTTCAACTTTCAACATGTATATCTGATGGATAATTGTCAACACAAAGTAATATGATGAATGCAAATAAGCACGTATGTAAGAATCAATGCACACAGTTGACACAAGTGTTTGCTTCTAAGATGGAAAGAAGTAGGTAAACTGACTCAACATAAAGTAAAAGAAAGGCCCTTCACAGAGGGAAGCATGGATTACTCATGTGCTAGAGCTTTTTATTTTGAAAACATGGAAACAATTTTGTCAATGGTAGTAATAATTCATATGTGTTATGCATAAAACCTCCTATAAGTTGCAAGCCTCATGCATCGAATACTAATAGTGCCCGCACCTTGTCCTAGTTAGCTCGGATTTCCATGGATTATCATTGCATTACATATGTTTCAACCAAGTGTCACAAAGGGGTACCTCTATGCCACCTGTACAAAGGTCCAAGGAGATAAATCGCATTTGATTTCTCGATTTTGATAGATCTCAACTTGAGGACATCCATACCGGGACAACATAGAAAACAGATAATGGAGTCCTCTTTAATGCTTTTAGCATTCAACAGATAATATTCTCGTAAGAGATTTGAGGATTAATGTCGAAGCTGAAACTTCCACCATGATACATGGCTTTGGTTGGCAGCCCAATGTTCTTCTCTAACAATATGCATACTCAAACCATTTAACTCATGGAAAATCTCCCTTACTTCAGACAAGATGAACATGCATAGCAACTCACATGATATTCAACAAAGGTGTAACAGGTTGATGGCGTCCCCAGATAACATGGTTACCGCTCAACAAGCAACTTATAAGAAATAAGATACATAAGCGACATATTCATTAGCACAATAGTTTTTTAGGCTACTTTACCATGAGCTATGTATTGCAAAGACAAGGAATGAATTTTTTTAAAGGTAGCAAGCAAGCAATTTACTTTGGAATGGCAGAAAAATACCACATAGTAGGTAGTTATGGTGGACACGAATGGCATAAGTTTTGGCTCAAGGTTTTGGATGCACGAGAAGCATTCCCTCTCAGTACAAGGCTTTGGCTAGCAAGGTTGTTTGAAGCAAACACAAGTATGATCCGGTACAGCAAACTTACATAAGAACATATTGCAAGCTTATAAGACTCTACACTGTCTTCCTTGTTGCTCAAACACTTTTACCAGAAAATATCTAGACTTTAGAGAGACCAATCATGCAAACCAAAGTTTAACAAGCTCTACAGTAGTTCTCCACTAATAGGTTTAAACCACATGATGCAAGAGCTTAAACATGATCTACTTAGGAGCTCAAAACAATTGCCAAGTATAAAATTATTCAAGACAATATACCAATTACCACATGAAGCATTTTCTGTTTCCAACCAGATAGCAATAAATGAAGCGGCTTTCAACTTTCGCCATGAACATTAAAAGTAAAACTAAGAACACCAGTGTTCAATATGAAAAAGCGGAGCGTGTCTTTCTCCCACACAAGGAATGCTAGGATCCGAATTTGTTCAAACAAACAAAAATAAAAGCACACAGACGCTCCAAGTAAAGCACATAAGATGTGACAAAATAAAAATATAGTTTCACTAGAGGTGACCTGATAAGTTGTTGATGAAGAAGGGGATGCCTTGGGCATCCCCAAGCTTAGATGCTTGAGTCTTCTTGAAATATGCAGGGATGAACCACGGGGGCATCCCCAAGCTTAGACTTTTCACTCTTCTTGATCATATTATATCATCCTCCTCTCTTGATCCTTGAAAACTTCCTTCACACCAAACTCAAAACAATCTCATTAGAGGGTTAGTGCATAATCAAAAATTCACATGTTCAGAGAGGACACAATCATTCCCAACACTTTTGGACATTACCCAAGGCTACTGAAATTTAGTGGAGCAAAGAAATCCACTCAAACACAGTAAAAGAGGCAATGTGAAATAAAAGGCAGAATCTGTCAAAACAGAACAGTCCGTAAAGACGAATTTTTTCGAGGCACTTAACATGCTCATATGAAGAATCTCAAATTGAATGAAAGTTGCGTACATATCTGAGTATTACTCATGAATTTTCGCAGAATTTTTAGAATCTCCTACAGAGAGATCAACTCAAATTCGTGACAGCTAAAAATCTGTTTCTGCACAGAAATCCAAATCTAGTATCAACCTTCTATCAAAGACTTTACTTGGCACAACAAAAATTGCAGAAATAAAAATAATGGGTTGTCTCCCATAAGCGCTTTTCTTTAACACCTTTCAGCTAGGCGCAGAAAGTGTAAATCAACTAACATCAAGAGAAGAAGCACCAACATCATAATTTTCCTTAAAAACACAACTTGTTGCAATAGGTATCTTAGATGCTCTATTATCTAAATTTCCCATAGTGGAACTAAGGGTTTTATCAATTTTAAGCTTATAATAATTCTTTGGCTTAGGCATCTTAGGGACATACATGAACTTTTGCTCCTTACCCACATAAGTTTTCTCCTTAAACTTAAGTGAAGAAAAAGTTGAACCCAAGGTTCCCATAGCTTCTTCAAGTTCACCAATCCTATGGGTTTGATTATCATGGATAGCACAAGTTTCTAAAACAGCAATTCTTTCATTAATTCCTCCTAGAGATTTATCAAGTTTATCAGTAGTATCAAGTAATATTCCCAATTTAGTCTCAACACTTGGAAGATTTTTCTCTATGGCCTCCAAATTTTTCATGACATCCTCAAGAGAGATTTCAATTTTAGCTTCATTAACAGGTGGTATTCCAACTAGACTCTCAATAATTCAACTAGCTTCTAAAGCTGGAGTGCCTAGGAAATTACCCCCCGTAAGAGTATCAAGAACATACCTATTCCAGCTAGAGATACCAACATAAAAGTTCCTAAGGAGGATAATAGTGGAGTGTTTCTTAGTGCACCTATGATGAGCATCACTAACTCTATACCAAGCATCTTTAAAACTTTCTCCCCCTTGTTGCTTAAACGAACGAACTTCAACTTCAGGATTTCTCATTTTAGTAATAATAAAAATAAATAAAGCAAAACCGAATTAAGTAAAGTAAAACAAGTAACTAGTTTTTTTGTGTTTTCGATATAAAGAAAGCAAAAAAGACAGAAAATAAAATAAAGCAAGACAATAAACAAAGTAAAGAGATTGGGTGTGAGAGACTCCCCTTGCAGCGTGTCTTGATCTCCCCGGCAACGGCGCCAGAAAAAGTCTTGATGGCACGTGAAGCACACGTCCGTTGGGAACCCCAAGAGGAAGGTGTGATGCGTACAGCAGCAAGTTTTCCCTCGCAAGAAACCAAGGTTATCGAACCAAGTAGGGAGATGAAGGCCACGTGAAGGTTGTTGGTGAAGGAGTGTAGTGCGGCGCAACACCAGGGATTCCGGCGCCAACGTGGAACCTGCACAACACAATCAAAATACTTTGCCCCAACTTAACAGTGAGGTTTTCAATCTCACCGGCTTGCTATAAACAAAGGATTAAACGTATGGTGTGGAGAATGATGTTTGCTTGCAAAGAACAACAAAGAACAATGATTGCAGTAGGTTGTATTTCAGATGTAAAAGAATGGACCGGGGTCCACAGTTCACTAGTGGTGTCTCTCCAATAAGATTAATAGCATGTTGGGTGAACAAATTACGCTTGGGCAATTGACAAATAGAGAGGGCATAACAATGCACATACATATCATGATGACTACTATGAGATTTACTTAGGGCATTACGACAAAGAACATAGACCGCTATCCAAACATGCATCTATGCCTAAAAAGTGCACCTTCGGGTTAGCATCCGCACCCCTTCCAAGTATTAAGTTGCAAACAACAGACAATTGCATTAAGTACTATGCGTAATGTAAACAATACAAATATCCTTAGACAAAGCATTGATGTTTTATCCCTAGTGGCAATAGCACATCCACAACCTTAGGGATTGCTGTCACTCCCCCAGATTCAATGGAGACATGAACCCACTATCGAGCATAAATACTCCCTCTTGGAGTTACAAATATCAACTTGGCCAGAGCCTCTACTAGCAACGGAGAGCATGCAAGATCATAAACAACACATATATGATAGATCGATAATCAACTTGACATAGTATTCCATATTCATCGGATCCCAACAAACACAACATGTAGCATTACAAATAGATGATCTTGATCATGATAGGCAGCTCACAAGATCTAAACATGATGGCACAAGAGGAGAAGACAACCATCTAGCTACTGCTATGGACCCATAGTCCAAGGATGAACTACTCACGCATCAGTCCGGAGGCGGGCATGGTGATGTTGAGCCCTCCGGTCATGATTCCCCTCTCCGGCAGGGTGCCGGAGGTGATCTTCAGAACCCCCCGAGATGAGGTTGACGGTGGCGGCGTCTCTGGAACTTTTCTCGTATCGTGGCTCTCGGTACTAGGGTTTTCGCGACAGAAGGATTATATAGGCGAAGGGGTAGAGTCGGGGGACGCCCGAGGGGCCCACCCCATATGGCGGCGCGGCCAGGGGTGGGGTCGCGCCCCCCAATGGTGTGGCCGCCTCATTGCCCATCTTCGTCTCCTCTTTGGTGTTCTGGAAGGCTCCGTGGAAGATAAGACCGTGGGCTTTTGTTTCGTCCAATTCCGAGAATATTTCCTGTGTAGGATTTCTGAAACCAAAAACAACAGAAAACAGGAACTGGCGCTTCGGCATCGTGTTAATAGGTTAGTACCGGAAAATGCATCAAAATGATATAAAGTGTATGTAAAACATGTGAGGATTGCCATAAAACTAGCATGGAACATAAGAAATTATAGAAACGTTTGAGACGTATCATTAATGATTACTTATTATATACTTCAAAATAATAACTTTTGAAGAACATGTTAATTAGGAAATAATAAGTATTTCAAGTATAATTATTTGCTTATATGTTTTACTATGGTTTTCAATTGAGTTTCTTCATTAAGTATTATATGAATCACAACAAAGTTGGATTGAGTTCCTAGTCACGTAATGGTTGCATAGTTTGGGTTAAGCAAGGTATACTAAGAAATTGATTATAAATGGTTACTACCATGGTTGGTTGTATCTTACTGGTGATAGATAACTATGGTCCATAGGTCCTTTTAGGCAGGTTTAATGACTATTATTTATTTACTTCAAAAGAATAACTTTTGAAGAACATATTATTCAATTAATAAGAAATATTTTAATTAAGGCTTATGGTTTCTAGGGTTTTATCTTGGGTTCACTAAGTAATGTTAGTTGGTTCCTAAACAAGTTGGTTCATAATTCTTCAGTATTTGCAGGGTTTAGTTGGATATGGATAGGTGATATATAAAATACTGGACATGATTGCTATTAGGGTGGATCACAATGGTTTGATACTAAGCATGGATAGTTAAATATGATGGCCTTGTTAATAGGAACTAGGGTTTATATTTAGGTGGTCCTACTTGATCATTTAGGTTTTATTGGTATGCATACATGGAATACCAATTTATTAGTGATAGGGCTTCTATATTTTATGTGGACATGGACATGTACTGAGTTACTAATTATGTACCTATAATGAATATTAAGGTAGTAGGATTACATTTCATGGTTCCTAGGGTTTTAAGTTTCACATGAAATTATAGGGCTAGGGTTCCTAATAGAATTAGGGTTTTAGGGTTCTCACATGAAATGATAAGGTTGTAATTTTATTCAATATGGAATTAGGGTTTCTATTTGTCATGCAATTCTTAAGGTAATAACTTGATGATAAATTTGAAGTTATTAATAACTTTGTAATAAAAATAATAATGCATTTTGCATTTATTATTTTAGAGGATTAATACTTAAGATAAATATTATTTATTGTTTAAATCCCTCTAATAAGGATTTAATAAGATAATGATAAAAGAAAATTAGTTTTGGTGTTTTATGTATTTACTTAATGGTTTTTATTTTTTTAGAAAGTTTTCTAATTATTGAATTTTATTTGAATTTAGGATAAAAGAAAAGGCTTAAATAATAAAGGTTAAACAATAAAAAAAATTAAAAATTCATATTATATTTTTATTGGATATATTTTATTTTTATGAGCATTTTGATATCTCATTTATAATTTTCTGAATTTAAATGAATTTTTTATAACTTGGCAAAGTTTCAGATATTTTCTGGATTTAAATTTAACACTAAATACTAATTATACCCAGACATATCTACCCACAGCTATCCACAGGTGGGCCTTGGCCACGTCAACTGCCACGTTGGCTGCCACGTGAGTGTGGACTAGGTCAAAATCAAGGGCGTGGCTTTGGAGCTCACTGCCGGCGGTATGTCGGTGATGGCGCCGCCGTTCCTGGGCACGCGTGGACGCGCCGATGGGAGGGTTAGATGCAGTACGATATGGCGAACAATTTGAGGATGGCGCCGCTAGCTATGTGTCGCCGGAGCTTGCTCACCGGCGAGGCCGAGCGGCGGTGCTCACAGGCGTGCGACGCGACATCGATAGGAGGCGAGCGCGAAGAAACTAAGGGGTCTTCGAGAAGTAGTACCTCACCGTGAGCATGCTGGAAGCAACGGCGAGGTCGATGGAGGTCTGTATCGTCGGAACCGGTGGCTCCAGCCGTCGGATAAACGAGGTCGACGGCGATGCTATGGGATGCTCCGGCTCGATTCCTCCTGCACGGTGGGCAAGTTGATACGTCTCAAACGTATCTATAATTTCTTATGTTCCATGCTAGTTTTATGACAATACTCACATGTTTTATACACACTTTACATCATTTATACGCATTTTCCGGCACTAACCTATTAACGAGATGCCGAAGCGCCGCTCCTCGTTTTGTGCTGTTTTTGGTTTCGAAATCGTACACAGGAAATATTCTCGGAATTGGACGAAACGAACGCCTATGGTCTTATTTTTCCACGGAGCTTCCAGAAGACCGAAGAGGATACGAAGTGGGGCCACGAGGCGCCCTAACCATAGGGCGGCGCGGCCAGGGAGGGCCCCGCGCCGGCCTATGGTGTGGGGCCCCCGTGCCTCCTCCAACTCTGCCCTTCCGCCTACTTAAACTCTCCGTCACGAAAACCCTATGACCGGGAGCCACGATACGTAAAAGTTCCGTAGACGACGCCGCCGCCAATCCCATCTCGGGGATTCAGAGATCGCCTCCGCACCCTGCCGGAGAGGGGAATCATCACCCGGAGGACTCTACATCACCATGATCGCCTCCGGACTGATGTGTGAGTAGTTCATCCTTGGACTATGGGTCGATAGCAGTAGCTAGATGGTTGTCTTCTCCTCATGTGTTATCATGTTTAGATCTTGTGAGCTGCCTATCATGATCAAGATCGTCTATTTGTAATGCTACATGTTGTGTTTGTTGGGATCCGATAAATATGGAATACTATGTCAAGTTGATTATTGATCTATCATATATGTGTTGTTTATGATCTTCCATGCTCTCCGTTGCTAGTAGAGGCTCTGCCAAGTTGATACTTGTGACTCCAAGAGGGAGTATTTATGCTCGATAGTGGGTTCATGCCTCCATTGAATCGGGACAAGGTGACGAAAGTTCTAAGGTTGTGGATGTGCTCGTTGCCACTAGGGATAAAACATCAATGCTTTGTCTAAGGATATTTGTGTTGATTACATTACGCACCATATTTAATGCAATTGTATGTTGTTTGCAACTTAATACCGGAAGGGGTGCGGATGCTAACCCGAAGGTGGACTTTTTAGGCATAGATGCATGTCGGATAGCGGTCTATGTACTTTGTCGTAATGCCCTAAGTAAATCTCATATTAGTCGTCATGATATGTATGTGCATTGTTATGCCCTCTCTATTTGTCAATTGCCCAACTGTAATTTGTTCACCCAACATGCTATTTCTTATTGGAGAGACACCACTAGTGAACTGTGGACCCCGGTCCATTCTTTTACATCTGAAATACAATATACTCGCAATCGTCTGTTCTCTCGTTGTTCTTCACAAGCAAACATCATTCTCCACACCATACGTTTAATCCTTTGTTTACAGCAAGCTTGGTGAGATTGACAACCTCACCGTTAAGTTGGGGCAAAGTATTTTGATTGTGTTGTGCAGGTTCCACGTTGGCGCCGGAATCCCTGGTGTTGCGCCGCACTACACTCCTTCACCAACAACCTTCACGTGGCCTTCATTTCCTACTGGTTCGATAAACCTTGGTTTCTTACTGAGGGAAAACTTGCTGTTGTACGCATCACACCTTCCTCTTGGGGTTCCCAACGGACGTGTGCTTCACGCGTTATCAAGCTCTTTTTCTGGCGCCGTTGCCGGGGAGATCAAAACACGCTGCAAGGGGAGTCTCCCACATCCAATCTCTTTACTTTTTTTTTGTCTTACTTGCTTTACTTTATTTACTGTCTTGTTTGCGTTCTTTATATTAAAAACACAAAAAATAGTTACTTGCATTTACTTTATTTAGTTTGCTTTACTTGTTTTTATTACTGCTAAAATGAGTAATCCTGAAGTTGAAGTTCGTTCGTTTAAAGATGCTTGGTATAGAATTAGTGATGCTCATCATAGGTGCACTAAGAAACACTCCACTATTATCCTACTTAGGAACTTTTATGTTGGTATCTCTAGCTGGAATAGGTATGTTCTTGATACTCTTGCGGGAGGTAATTTCCTAGGCACTCCGCTTTAGAAGCTAGTTGCATTATTGAGAGTCTAGTTGGAATACCACCTGTTAATGAAGCTAAAATTGAAATCTCTCTTGAAGATGTCATGAAAAAGTTGGAGGCCATAGAGAAAAATCTTCCAAGTGTTGAGACTAAATTGGGAATATTACTTGATAACACTGATAAACTTGATAAATCTCTAAGAGGAATTAATGAGAGAATTCCGTTTTAGAAACTTGTGCTACTCATGATAATCAAACCCATAGGATTAGTGAACTTGAAGAAGCTATGGGAACCTTGGGTTCAACTTTTTCTTCTCTTAAGTTTAAGGAGAAAGCTTATGTGGGTAAGGAGCAAAAGTTCATGTATGTCTCTAAGGTGCCTAAGCCAAAAAACTATTATAGGCGTAAAATTGACAAAGCCCTTAGTACCACTATGGATGATGGAGCATCTAAGATACATATTGTGACAAATAGTGAAAATTATGATGTTGATGCTTCATCTCTTGATAATACTTGATTCACACTTTTTGCGCCTAGCTGAAAGGCGTTAAAGAAAAGCGCTTATGGGAGACAACCCATTATTTTACTTCTGCACTTTTGTTTTATATTTGAGTCTTGGAAGTTGTTACTACTGTAGCAACCTCTCCTTATCTTTATTTTATTGCATTGTTGTGCCAAGTAAAGTCTTTGATAGTAAGGTTGATGCTAGATTTGGATTGCTGCGCAGAAACAGATTTTTTTCTGTCACGAATTTGAGTAGGCCTCTCTGTAGGTAACTCAGAAAAATCTGCCAATTTTCGTGTGTGATCCTCGGATATGTACGCAACTTTCATTCAATTTGAGCTTTTTCATCTGAGCAAGTGAAGTGCCCGTAAAAAATTCGTCTTTACGGACTGTTCTGTTTTGACAGATTCTGCCTTTTATTTCGCATTGCCTCTTTTGCTATGTTGAATGTATTTCTTTGTTCCATTAACTTTCAGTAGCTTTGGGCAATGTCCAGAAGTGTTAAGAATGATTATGTCACCTCTGAATATGTGAATTTTTGATTATGCACTAACCCTCTAATGAGTTTGTTTTGAGTTTGGTGTGGAGGAAGTTTTCAAGGATCAAGAGAGGAGGATGATACAATATGATCAAGAAGAGTGAAAAGTCTAAGCTTGGGGATGCCCCCGTGGTTCATCCCTGCATATTTCAAGAAGACTCAAGCATCTAAGCTTGGGGATGCCCAAGGCATTCGCTTCTTCATCGACAACTTATCAGGTCACCTCTAGTGAAACTATATTTTTATTTCGTCACATCTTATGTGCTTTACTTGGAGCGTCTGTATGTTTTTATTTTTGTTTTTGTTTGAATAAAATCGGATCCTAGCATTCTTTGTGTGGGAGAGAGACACGCTCCGCTCGTTCATATGAACACTGGTGTTCTTAGCTTTACTTTTAATGTTCATGGCGAAGGTTGAAACTGCTTCGTTCATTGTTATTTGGTTGGAAACAGAAAATGCTTCATGTGGTAATTGGTATATTGTCTTGAATAATTTGATACTTGGCAATTTTTTTGCTCAATAGATCATGTTTAAGCTCTTGCATCATGTACTTTGCACCCATTAATGAAGAACTACCATAGAGCTTGTTGAAATTTAGTTTGCATGATTGGTCTTTCTAAAGTCTAGATATTTTCTGGTGAAGTGTTTGAACAACAAGGAAGACAGTGTAGAGTCTTATAATGCTTGCAATATGTTCTTATGTAAGTTTTGTTGTACCGGTTCATACTTGTGTTTGCTTCAAACAACCTTGCTAGCCAAAGCCTTGTAACGAGAGGGAATACTTCTCGTGCATCCAAATCCTTGAGCCAAAACCTATGCCATTTGTGTCCACCATACCTACCTACTATGTGGTATTTCTCTGCCATTCCAAAGTAAATTGCTTGAGTGCTACCTTTAAAATTTCATTCCTTGTCTTTGCAATATATAGCTCATGGGAAAATAGCCTTAAAAACTATTGTGGTAAAGAATATGTAGCTTATGTATCTTATTTCTTATAAGTTGCTTGTTGAGCGGTAACCATGTTTCGGGGACGCCATCAACTATTACACCTTTGTTGAATATCATGTGAGTTGCTATGCATGTTCGTCTTGTCTGAAGTAAGGGTCATTTATCATGATCAAATGGTTTGAGTATGCATATTGTTAGATAAGAACATTGGGCCGCTAACTAAAGCCATGAATCATGGTGGAAGTTTCAGTTTGAACATTAATCCTCAATCTCTTATGAGAATATTATCTATTGTTGAATGCTTATGCTTTAAAGAGGAGTCCATTATCTGTTTTCTATGTTGTCCCGGTATGGATGTCCTTAGTTGAGATCTATCAAAAACGAGAAATCAAATGCGATATATCTCCTTGGACCTTTGTACATGCGGCATAGAGGTACCCCCTTTGTGACACTTGGTTGAAACATATGTTATGCAATGATAATCCATGTAAATCCAAGCTAATTAGGACAAGGTGCGAGCACTATTGGTATTCTATGCATGAGGCTTGCAACTTATAGGATGTCTTATGCATAACACATACGAATTATTACTACCGTTGACAAAATTGTTTCTATGTTTTCAAAATAAAAGCTCTAGCACAAAAAAATAGTAATCCATGCTTCCCTCTGCGAAGGGCCTCTCTTTTACTTTATGTTGAGTCAGTTTACCTACTTCCTTCTATCTTAGAAGAAAACACTTGTGTCAACTGTGTGCATTGATTCCTACATACTTGCTTATTTGCATTCATCATATTACTTTGTGTTGACAATTATCCATGAGATATACATGTTGAAGTTGAAAGCAACTGCTGAAACTTATATCTTCCTTTGTGTTGCTTCAAAACTTTCTACTAAGAATTTATTGCTTTATGAGTTAACTTCTATGCAAGTCTTATTGATGCTTGTATTGAAAGTACTATTCATGAAAAGGCTTTGCTATATGATTCAGTTGTTTAATCATTGTCTTTACCATTGCTTCGAAACGCTTCATTCATCTCATATGCTTTACAATAGTATTGATCAAGATTATGATAGCATGTCACTTCAGAAATTATCCTTGTTATCGTTTACCTACTCGAGGGCGAGTAGGAACTAAGCTTGGGGATGCTTGATACGTCTCAAACGTATCTATAATTTCTTATGTTCCATGCTAGTTTTATGACAATACTCACATGTTTTATACACACTTTACATCATTTATACGCATTTTCCGGCACTAACCTATTAACTGAGATGCCGAAGCGCTAGCTCTCGTTTTGTGCTGTTTTTGGTTTCAGAAATCCTACACAGGAAATATTCTCGGAATTGCACGAAACGAACGCCCAGGGTCTTATTTTTCCACGGAGCTTCCAGAAGATTGAAGAGGATACGAAGTGGGGCCACGAGGCACCCTATCCGGTCAAGGAGGGGCCCGCGCCGGCCTATGGTGTGGGGCCCCCGTGCCTCCTCCGACTCTGCCCTTCCGCCTACTTAAACTCTCCGTCGCGAAAACCCTATGACCGAGAGCCACGATACGGAAAAGTTCCGTAGACGCCGCCGCCGCCAATCCCATCTCGGGGGATTCAGGAGATCGCCTCCGGCACCCTGCCGGAGAGGGGAATCATCACCCGGAGGACTCTACATCACCATGATCGCCTCCGGACTGATGTGTGAGTAGTTCATCCTTGGACTATGGGTCGATAGTAGTAGCTAGATGGTTGTCTTCTCCTCATGTGCTATCATGTTTAGATCTTGTGAGCTGCCTATCATGATCAAGATCGTCTATTTGTAATGCTACATGTTGTGTTTGTTGGGATCCGATGAATATGGAATACTATGTCAAGTTGATTATTGATCTATCATATATGTGTTGTTTATGATCTTCCATGCTATCCGTTGCTAGTAGAGGCTCTGGCCAAGTTGATACTTGTGACTCCAAGAGGGAGTATTTATGCTCGATAGTGGGTTCATGCCTCCATTGAATCTGGGACGATGATGGAAAGTTCTAAGGTTGTGGATGTCTGTTGCCACTAGGGATAAAACATCAATGCTTTGTCTAAGGATATTTGTGTTGATTACATTACGCACCATACTTAATGCAATTGTATGTTGTTTGCAACTTAATACTGGAAGGGGTGCGGATGCTAACCCGAAGGTGGACTTTTTAGGCATAGATGCATGCCTGGATAGCGGTCTATGTACTTTGTCGTAATGCCCTAAGTAAATCTCATATTAGTCATCATGATATGTATGTGCATTGTTATGCCCTCTCTATTTGTCAATTTCCCAACTGTAATTTGTTCACCCAACATGCTATTTCTTATTGGAGAGACACCACTAGTGAACTGTGGACCCCGGTCCATTCTTTTACATCTGAAATACAATATACTGCAATCGCTGTTCTCTGTTGTTCTTCACAAGCAAACATCATTCTCCACACCATACGTTTAATCCTTTGTTTACAGCAAGCCGGTGAGATTGACAACCTCACTGTTAAGTTGGGGCAAAGTATTTTGATTGTGTTGTGCAGGTTCCACGTTGGCACCGGAATCCCTGGTATTGCGCCGCACTACACTCCTTCACCAACAACCTTCACGTGGCCTTCATCTCCTACTGGTTCGATAAACCTTGGTTTCTTACTGAGGGAAAACTTGCTGCTGTACGCATCACACCTTCCTCTTGGGGTTCCCAACGGACGTGTGCTTCACGCGTTATCACAAGTCGAGCACGACGGTGACGCTGGTGTCCACGGCGTGGCTCATGGATGCCTCAATCGACGACAATGAACGGAGGCCGGCGAGCTAGGGTTTTGGGTCTGGTCGAATTTGAAGCAGAGGGGTGGGGAATTGAATTCAGGCTCCAGTAATGTGGTAGCACGCACCGTCACGCAGCCGAGCGAGGAGGTGTCGACAGCGAAGAGGAGAAGATGGCCAAGGCGTCGTGATGTCCTCCATGCGCGAGGAAGAAGATGAGGATGACCTCCTCTCGTTGATATTTTAACGAAGGTGTAAGTTGGGTCGAGCCAGGCTGGTTTCATGGAGGTGGTGTTGGGCTTTCTCCTGGGCCAGCGTTGGGTTGGCAATGGCCTGGTTCGGTCTGGTAAGTCTCTCTTCTATTCTTCTATTCTTTTTTATTTTGTTATTTGTTGTTTGGTTTGAATTTTCAATTATACTTTGTTTTGCAGAACTTTCTTATTTAAGTACTACTGGAATTCATCCAAGATATCTTTAGATGTTATTGTGGTGTATTAGGAAATTTAATATAGGTAATAAAACTTTGGTTTAGTGATTACTATTAAGGACATGATTCAAATATTCTAATAGGTATGATTTTGAACATCCACTTAAAAGTGTTCAATTTATTTTCCAAAAGGCCTTTCTAATTACCTAGTGAGAGGTAATATTTTAAATGATATTACTTGGAAAGAGATAATTTACAAAGTAAGTTTTATTATTTGATTTCTAATTCAAGAAGGTGATCCGATGACATGATTTCATGTGCCCTAACATTTATAAGACTTGGAGATTATTAATGATATTCAAAGACCATTGGTGGAAGATATAAAAGGTTTATTTGTTTGTCTCGCAATCTTTAGTGAAATACTAATAAATATTGTTTGGTTAAATCTCATGGTTTTAAGGATATGGCTTAGTACTAGGATTGATCTCATGTTGAATTATCTAGGTTTAGCTTATGTTTTACTAGTTGAAACCTAAGTGGAATAGAGAGGTGGTCTAGGGTTTAGTTTCCCCTATCAATGATAAGATTGCCTAATATTTCATGTGCTCATCTAGTTACTAAGGACTTGAGAATTGGTTTTATCTCTTACAAGTTGACTACTATTATTATATTTAATCTACCTTTGAAATATCTAGAGTGGCTATGGTTTTTATTATGGTTAACTTTGGTTATAAAGATGAATGGTTATTCACACCATATTAAGTATAGGGTTTGGATCTAAGGTTTTCTTATGTTCATTAATTGAGAAACAAGTGGAATATAGATGTGGTAGGATTCTACTTAGGATCACCAAGTGATTCACAAGTTAGGATTGAGATAAAAATCTAAGGTTGCTTACTAGTGATCTCCCTATGATTTCATGTGATGGATGATATCTTCTTACCAAGTAAAGTTTTGTCTAATACTAATATGTTTGCAACGCATGATCATGCATTAAGCATAATCCACTCAGTCTCAATATCTTCTCATCTTAATTCTTAGGGTTATGATCATTACCAAATTATGATGATCAAGGGTTTTGGCTTTCCAAAGGTTTAACTAAGAAGATTTCACTCCCATCCCCAAGATCAAGTGCTTCCTCAAATAACTTGAGTGTAACACTTTAGCTTGAATATTTTATATAGACAAGATTACTCTAAGGTGTATGAGATACTCATAATATCTCCTTAAGTATGAATAGGTTAAGTCTCCACTTGGCTATATTGGTTGGATTAGTCTCCTTCTTACTTCATCAATTCATGGATATGGTCTTGTTCAATTTAATAATAGATTATCTCACCACCCCAAGATGAGATAGATTATACCCTAATGCTTTAGTTAAAAGGTTATCCTTGATTATTTAATAGGTATACCTAAGGTTGGTGACGTGGGCATTACCTTTTGGGTAACCGACATTGCCCTATCATATATTGTCTAGTTGGAGGCCCATGAAGGCACTTGGAGGCAAGAAGAGCCACTGGGATGGCGCACCAGAAGATTCCTTGGCAGGTAAGACAAAGAAGCAGCCGAATAAGGAAAGATTAGATTTAAAACTATTGTAAACCTAGTCGTACTCGGTTAAACCTCTTGAGACCTGGCTTCCTATATAAAGGCCAGGAGAGGGGCTGCCGAGGGGGACACAACCAATCTTAGCAATCTTAGCCATCAAAAGTCTAGAGCTAGGTCACCATAGCACTTAGCCTCTCGACGAGATCTCAGCCGAATTATTCGGCACCCCATTGTAACCACATATCTTTATAATCAAGAACAGACAGGTAGGACGTAAGGGTTTTACCTCATCGAGGGCCCCGAACCTGGGTAAATCGCTCTCCCCGCTTGTCTGTGAACTGATGTCTCGTGTCAGCTTGCAGGATTTCCGTCAACCCTAAGCCCTAATCGGAGGGCATTGCCGAGGAGTACCCTCGACAATTGGCACCGTCTGTGGGAACCCTGTCAGCAGAAGGCAGGTCATCGGCGATACCAGTCACATCCGCGGCGTTCGTACTCGAATCACCAACGCCATCAGATCCAAAAAACCCGATCCGCTGCGGATCCTTTGAGTTCGTACCACATCTCGAGCCGCCGCACTCGATCTCTGCAGAATCGTGCGACGACATGACCGCAACTTTCGGAGGTGTCCACTTCATTGTCGACTCCGGAGGCTTTCTTCGTCTCCCTAGGACAGGGACATCTGGCCCGAGGACCTCAATCTCGGCAGATGACGCTCCGGCAGCAACCTCGGAAGTTCTGTCCAGAAACATGCAAGGAGGCAGCCGAGGAAGTTCCGACCTCACAACGGGACGAAGGAAAAGACGGAGGGACTCGCGCCGTGAAGAGGAAGAACGTACAGCGATTCACCCTCGCCAGTCCGAACGAGGACACCAGGGCATGCAACCGATCCATGGCCGCACCCGCTCACCGTATCTATCGGCTACGGAGCAACTCGAGGCACCGTGCTACCTTCACTCTTACATTGATCCGAAAGACGGTCGAGAGAAATCCAGTCATCTGCTACGGAACTGCCGACACTTCCTGGAGATTCGACAGTTCTGTGATGATCTCAGAGCCGAAGCTATGTCAAGAGTTCACGCAATGGAGAGAAGGGCGAGGTCTTACAGTTATCCACTAGAACCATATGTACCGGAACCGTACGTACCAGCAGGAGGAAGCGAGCATGTGCCAACAGAGGTGTTTCCAGAACCATGCGGGCAAGTCAACATGATCCACAAAACCAGCTTCTCAAAGAGAGAAATCAAAAAGTTCTCCCGGGAAGTAAAATATGCGGAAGTTGCCATGGTCGATTCACCCGACTTTATCGACTGGTCAGACCAGAGTATCTCCTTCAGCAGGGCGGACCACCCGAAAGCTGTTCCGAGGCCAGGCCATGCGGCCCTTGTTCTCGAAGCACAGATTGGAGGGTACAATATGAGCAAAGTATTCATGGATGGAGGAAGTGGCTTGAACCTACTATTCGCCAGCACAATGAGAGCAATGGGTTTAACAGTCGATATGCTAAGATAATCTGACACAGGGTTCCACGGCATTATACCGACTCGACCCGCTTATTCACTTGGTAAAACATCATTGGATGTAGTCTTCGGCACGCCCAGAAATTTCAGGAAAGAGAAGATCGAGTTCGAAGTAGTCGACTGGGAGTCTCAGTATCACGCCATCCTCGGTAGGCCTGCGTTTGCCAAATTCATGGCTGTGCCTCATTACGCGTACCTAAAACTGAAGATGCCAGGCAACAACGGGACCCCAATAACCGTTCATGGAAGCTTTGCTCGATCGGATAACTGCGACAGGGAATTCCAGAAGATCGCCTCGAAGTTTGGAGCCAAGGAAGAACTCAACGCAATCGACACCGCTACAGATCACACGCAACCACCAGCCGACAATCGAAACGTAAGATCCGACGAGTTCGACGCTGCAAAGGAAACCAAAAAGCTGCAGGTGCACCCCACTGACCCGAAGAAGACGGTCAATACGTCGGCTGACCTTACTGGCGCATAGGAAGGCGCGCTCATCGAGTTCCTCCGTGAGCGCTGGGAGATATTTGCATGGGAACCATCCGACATGCCGTGTATCCCCAGGGAACTCGCTGAGCACGCTCTTAATGTTGACCCGACAGCCAAACCAGTGCAGCAGTCAATGCATCGATTTTCCGAACCAAAGAGGAGAGCAATTGGCGAAGAAATCAGTCGACTCCGTAAAGAAGGATTCATTCGGGAGCTCAAGGAAGCTGAGTGGGTGGCCAACCCTGTCATGGTACCCAAAAAGGACACCACCGCTCTACGCATGTGCATCGATTACACCAGCCTTAATAAACACTGTCCGAAAGACCACTTCCCGCTACCTCGTATTGATCAGATAGTCGACTCCACAGCCGGATGCGATCGGCTCTCCGTCCTCGATGCATACTCCGGGTATAATCAGATCAAGCTGAAGAAAGAAGACCAGGAACTAACCGCGTTCATCACCCCACATGGCGTTTTCTGTTACAACGTCATGACCTTCGGGTTGAAAAATGCAGGAGCAACTTATCAACGTTGCAAGCAGGCTTGCCTTGGAGAGCATATTGGGAGGAACATCGAAGTCTACATCGACGATATCGTGGTGAAAACGAAGCACGCCGCCACTCTCATCGATGATTTACGGGAAAATTTCGACAACCTGGACAAGTATAAAATCAAGCTGAATCCCAAAAAATGTTTCTTCGGAGTGCCAGGGGGACAAGTACTCGGGTACTTCATCTCAGCCAGAGGGATTGAAGCAAACCCTTTGAAGATCAAAGCTATTCTCGACATGGAGCCGCCAAAGAATCTGCACCAAGTCCAGCAGTTGGCAGGACGATTAGCAGCGCTCAGTAGATTCATCGCCAAGCTAGGAGACAAAGCTTTGCCCTTCTACA
Source organism: Lolium rigidum (assembly GCF_022539505.1). Lineage (NCBI taxonomy): Eukaryota > Viridiplantae > Streptophyta > Magnoliopsida > Poales > Poaceae > Lolium > Lolium rigidum. The sequence continues at coordinate 144,113,373 of NC_061511.1, read as the reverse complement.
ACTTGATGAAAAAGTCATAAAAGTTCGAGTGGACAAAGGAGGCGCAGGAGTCCTTCGACAACCTGAAGAAAATCTTTTCAACGTCCCCAGTCCTTGTAACTCCGCGCGAGAAGGAAACGTTGCTTATGTACATAGCCGCAACAAAGACAAGTCTTCAGCTAGCGTTTTGGTTGTCGAGCGAGAAGAAGCAGGAAAAGTCCATGGTGTTCGGAGGCCTCGTGTATTACCTCGGTGAAGTACTCACACCCGCAAGCGAGAGATACCCTCATCATCGAAGTTGGCATACGCAAGATGGAAGTCGGCTCGCAAGCTGCGACATTATTTCACTGGAGCATCCGATTATCGTCGTAAGTGAAGCGCCATTGAAGAACATAATGACTAATCCGAAGCCACAGTCGAGTGTCCCAATGGGCCATCGAAATAGCGCCACACGACATAACTTACGTTAATCGAACGGCGATAAAATCCCAAGTCCTCCCAGATTTCGTGGCAGATTGGATCCAGTCACAGATCACAGCAGCACCCGACATGTCGGGATCATGGACAATGTATTTCGACGGGTCAAAACGGAGCACGGGCGCAGGAGCAGGAGTGATATTGATATCACCACATGGAGATAAGATGAAATACATACTACGTATGAATTTCTCCCTTCCGATGAACAATGAGGCAGAATACGAGGCGCTGCTGCACGGAATGAAGATGGCGAAGGCGTGCGGGGCAACCCGCCTAGAAATCTATGGCGACTCAAACTTGGTGGTGCAGCAGTCAATGAACTTATGCGACGCGGTCAGTGACAACATGATCGCCTATCGACAGTTGTATCAAAATATGGAAGCCAAATTTGAAGGATGCGAGCTGAAACATATCGGCAGAGCTAGCAACGAGGAAGCCGACACTCTGGCGAATATCGGGTCCATGTGCTCCCCCATCCCAGACGGAGTGTTCTACGAAGTCATTACTCAGCGATCGATAAAAGAAAAAGCTTCGGCACCCTTAAAAATGTCGACTGATGAATCAGAGGCAAGTCAGCAACAAACTGTTGAAGAACCTTCGCCTCCATCAGCAGAGCAAGTCCTCCTCCTCGAACCGTTATGGACCAAACCATTCCTAGCATACCTGACGAAGCAAGAGTTGCCGGAGGATTCTGTGGAAGCAAGGCAAATTGTCAGGCGGTCAAAAGCCTTCACTGTGGTAAATGGCGAGCTTTACAAGCGTAGCATCTCGGGTATCTGATACGTCTCAAACATATCTATAATTTCTTATGTTCCATGCTACTTTTATGATGATACTCACATGTTTTATACACATTATATGTCATATTTATGCATTTTCCGGCACTAATCTATTGACGAGATGCCGAAGAGCCAGTTGCTATTTTCTGCTGTTTTTGGTTTCAGAAATCCTACTAAGGAAATATTCTCGGAATAGGACGAAATCAACGCCCAGGGGCCTATTTTTCCACGAAGCTTCCAGAAGTCCGAAGAGGAGACGAAGTGGGGCCACGAGGCGACGCCACAGTAGGGCGGCGCGGCCCTGGCCCTGGCCGCGCGGCCCTAGCGTGTGGGTCCCTCGTGACTCTCCCGACTCTGCCCTTCCGCATACTTAAAGCCTTCGTCGCGAAACCCCCAGTACCGAGAGCCAGGATACGGAAAACCTTCCGGAGCCGCCGCCGCCGCCAATCCCATCTCGGGGATTCAGAGATCGCCTCCGGCACCCGCCGGAGAGGGGAATCATCTCCGGAGGTCTCTTCATCGCCATGATCGCCTCCGGATCGATGTGTGAGTAGTCCACCCTCGGACTATGGGTCCATAGCAGATAGCTAGATGGTTGTCATCTCCTCATTGTGCTATAATGTTAGATCTTGTGAGCTGCCTATCATGATCAAGATCATCTATTTGTAATCCTTCATGTTGTGTTTGTTGGGATCCGATGAATATTGAATACTATGTCAAGTTGATTATCAATCTATCATATATGTTATTTATGTTCTTGCATGCTCTCCGTTGCTAGTAGAGTCTCCGGCCAAGTTGATACTTGTGACTCCAAGAGGGAGTATTTATGCTCGATAGTGGGTTCATGCCTCCATTAAATCTGGGACAAGTGACGAAAGTTCTAAGGTTGTGGATGTGTCTGTTGCCACTAGGGATAAAACATCGATGCTTTGTCTAAGGATATTTGTGTTGATTTCATTACGCACCATACTTAATGCAATTGTCCGTTGTTTACAACTTAATACCGGAGGGGGTTCGGATGATAACCTGAAGGTGGACTTTTTAGGCATAGATGCATGTCGGATAGCGGTCTATGTACTTTGTCGTAATGCCCCGATTGAATCTCATAGTACTCATCATGATATATGTATGTGCATTGTTATGCCTTCTTTATTTGTCAATTGCCTAACCGTAATTTGTTCACCCAACATCTGCTATCTTATGGGAGAGACACCACTAGTGATCCGTGGACCCCGGTCCTATTCTTTACATCCGAAATACAATCTACCGCAATTGTTCTTTACTGTTCTTTGCAAACAACCATCATCATCCACACTATACATCTAATCCTTTGTTTACAGAAGCCGGTGAGATTGACAACCTCGCTGTTACGTTGGCGCAAAGTTCTGTGATTGTGTTGTGCAGGTTCCACGTTGGCGCCGGAATCCCTAGTGTTGCGCCGCACTACAGTCCGCCGCCATCAACCTTCAACGTGCTTCTTGGCTCCTACTGGTTCGATAAACCTTGGTTTCTTTCTGCGGGAAAACTTGCTACTATACGCATCACACCTTCCTATTGGGGTTCCCAACGGGCGTGTGCGCGTCATCAAGCATTTTTTCTGGCGCCGTTGCCGGGGAGATCAAGACACGCTGCAAGGGGAGTCTCCCACTTCCAATCTCTTTACTTTGTTTTTGTCTTGCTTTAGTTTACTTTATTTACTGCTTTGTTTGCTGCACTTAAACAAAAACACAAAAAAATTAGTTGCTAGTTTTATTTTATTTACTGTCTTGTTCTCTATATCGAAAACACAAAAAAATTAGTTACTTGCATTTACTCTATTTAGTTTGCTTTATTTACTACTGCTAAAATGGGTACTGTTGAGAATACTAAGTTGTGTGACTTCACTAGCACAAATAATAATTATTTCCTATGCACACCTATTGCTCCACCTGCTACTACAGCCGAATTCTTTGAAATTAAACCTGCGTTAGTGAATCTTGTTATGAGAGAGCAATTTTCTGGTGTTAGTTATGATGATGCTGCTGCCCATCTTAATAATTTTATTGAACTATGTGAAATGCAAAAGTATAAGGATGTAGATGGTGACATTATAAAATTAAAATTGTTTCCTTTCCCCTTAAGAGGAAGAGCTAAAGATTGGTTGCTATCTCTGCTTAGAAATAGTATTGATTCATGGACTAAATGTAAGGATGCTTTTATTGGTAGATATTATCCTCCCGCTAAAATTATATCTTTGAGAAGTAGAATAATGAATTTCAAGCAATTAGATAATGAACATGTTGCTCAAGCATGGGAGAGAACGAAATCTTTGGTAAAGAATTGCCCAACCCATGGACTAACTACTTGGATGATCATCCAAACCTTTTATGCAGGATTGAATTTTTCTTCGCGGAACCTATTGGATTCAGCTGCTGGAGGTACCTTTATGTCCATTACTTTGGGGGCGGCAACAAAGCTTCTTGATGATATGATGATAAATTACTCTGAATGGCACACGGAAAGAGCTCCACAAGGTAAGAAGGTAACTTCTGTTGAAGAAACCTCCTCCTTGAGTGATAAGATTGATTCTATTATGTCTATGCTTGTGAATGGTAGATCTAATGTTGATCCTAATAATGTTCCTTTAGCTTCATTGGTTTCCCAAGAAGAACATGTTGATGTGAACTTCATTAAAAATAATAATTTCAACAACAATGCTTATAGGAATAATTCTAGTAACAACTATAGGCCATATCCTGCCGCTAATGGTAATAGTTATGGTAATTCTTATGGGAATTCTTACAACAATAATAGGAGTGTACCCCCTGGTCTTGAAGCTATGCTTAAAGAATTTATTAGTACACAAACTTCTTTTAACAAATCTGTTGAGGAAAAGCTTGATAAAATTGATATTCTTGCTTCTAAGGTTGATAGACTTGCCTCTGATGTTGATCTTTTAAAATTGAAAGTTATGCATAATAAGGATATTGATAATAAGATTGTCACTACAGCAAATGCCATCCAAGTTCGAATTAATGAGAATATTAGATTGATGGCTGAATTGCATGCTAGGTGGGAAAGAGAAGAAAATGAAAAACTTGCTAAAGAGAATAATGTACCTAAAGTTTGGACTATTACCACCACTAGTAATGTTAATGATTAACATGTTGCTACACCCCCTACTATCAATGGTAAAATAATTGGTGTTGGCAATGTTTCTACTCCTAGTGTAAATAGTGCAAAATTGCCTGAAACTGCTAAAACTGCTGAAATTGATAAAACTGCTGAAATTTTTCAAAATATTGGGGATAATGATCCCATTGCTGTAGATCATAATGGTTTAGACTTTGATGATTGTCACATCTCTGAAGTTATAAATTTCTTACAAAAACTTGCTAAAAGTCCCAATGATAGTGCTATAAATTTGGCCTTTACAAAACATATTACAAATGCTCTCATAAAAGCTAGAGAAGATAAACTAAAACTTGAGACTTCTATTCCTAGGAAGTTAGAAGATGGTTGGGAGCCCATCATTAAGATGAGGGTCAATGATTTTGATTGTAATGCTTTATGTGATCTTGGTGCAAGTATTTCTGTTATGCCTAAGAAAATTTATGATATGCTTGACTTGCCACCATTGAAAAATTGTTATTTGGATGTTAATCTCATCGATAATGCTGTAAAGAAACCTTTGGGGAGGATTGATAATGTTCGTATTATGGTTAACAATAACCTTGTCCCCGTTGATTTTGTTGTCTTGGATATTGAATGCAATGCATCTTGTCCCATTATATTGGGAAGACCTTTTCTTCGAACTGTTGGTGCTACTATTGATATGAAGGAAGGTAATATTAAATATCAATTTCCTCTCAAGAAAGGTATGGAACACTTACCTAGAAAGAGAACGAAGTTACCTTATGATTCTATTATTAGAACAAATTATGATGTTGATGCTTCATCTCTTGACAATACTTGATACACACTTTCTGCGCCTAGCTGAAAGTCGTTAAAGAAAAGCGCTTCTGGGAGACAACCCATTATTTACTTATGCACTTTATTTTATATTTGAGTCTTGGAAGTTGTTATTACTGTAGCAACCTCTCCTTATCTTTATTTTAATGCATTGTTGTGCCAAGTAAAGTCTTTGATAGTAAAGCCAATACTAGATTTGGATTGTTGCGCAGGAACAGATTTCTTGCTGTCACGAATTTGAGCAGTAGTCTCTGTAGAAAACTTAAAAAAATCTGCCAATTTACGTGCGTGATCCTCAGATATGTACGCAACTTTCATTCAATTTGGGAATTTTCATCTGAGCAAGTCTGGTGCCACTTTAAAATTCGTCTTTACGAACTGTTCTGTTTTGACAGATTCTGCCTTTTATTTCGCATTGCATGATTTGCTATGTTTGATGGATTTTTTTGTTCCATTAACTTTTAGTAGCTTTGTGCAATGTCCATAAGTTTTAATAATGATTATGTCACCTCTGAATATATGAATTATGCACTGACCCTCTAATGAGTTTGTTTCGAGTTTGGTGTGGAGGAAGTTTTCAAGGGTCAAGAGAGGAGGATGATACAATATGATCAAGAAGAGTGAAAACTCAAAGCTTGGGGATGCCCCCGTGGTTCATCCCTACATATTTTAAGAAGACTCAAGCGTCTAAGCTTGGGGATGCCCAAGGCATCCCTTCTTCATCGACAACTTATCAGGTTCCTCTAGTGAAACTATATTTTTATTCCGTCACATCTTATGTGCTTTACTTGGAGCGTCTTTATTTTTATTTTTGTTTTTGTTTGAATAAGATCGGATCCTAGCATTCTTTGTTTGGGAGAGAGACACGCTCCGCTGTTTCGTATGAACACATACGTTCTTAACTTTATCTTTAATGTTCATTGCGAAAGTTGGACTATTTCATTCATTGTTATATGGTTGGAAACGGAAAATGCCGCATGTGGTAAATGGTTTAATGTCTTGAATAATGTGATACTTGGCAATTGTTGTGCTCATATAGATCTTGTTTAAGCTCTTGCATCATGTACCTTGTACTCATTAATGAATAACTACATAGAGCTTGTTAAAATTTGGTTTGCATGATTGATCTCTAGAGTCTAGATATTTTCTGGTTGAGGTGTTTGAACAACAAGGAGACAATGTAAAGTCTTATAATAGTGTTGCGGTCAGAAACCCACCGGCGAGCAACGACGGGCAACACAAGAGAGAGCCGGGAGGCTCCCAGGACTGCGGCTGGCCCTGGTCCCTCGAGCGACGACCCGCAAAGCCTCGGCACGCACGTCCGATGCTCGGTGCAAGGGCGTGCCACCTGACCTATACCTGTTCGGGAAGGTGATGGATTTGCTTCGCTTAGTTTCCTGCATGGCATACACGTAAACATTAAATACGAGCCTCGATCGGCTCTCGAGTTGTCCTCGTGAATCGGCTCAAGGAGCCGATCCACCCATGATTCGTATGAGGTATACGATCACATGGTGGTCCTGCTTGATCAATATAAACCTAAAACGACCTACGACGATTTAGGGTTTTCACCACATAATCGGAACATCCTACGCGTGATTGAACCTGGCAGCCACGCACGGTGATAATAAACCAATCCTAGACAAGGCCTAAAAACCAACATGAAGTTGATCCCCGGAACATCTTATCTAGGGCTAGCAAACTACACCCTACGTGCTACTGGATCCTTCAACCCGTTTGCAAGGCCTAACTATGCAGATATTAAACTAATCCTTGAAGAACAAGGAGCAATCATAACAGATCGGATCTACTAATCAATGATCAAGCGAGGTGCCGCCCTTACACCTAAGATAGGTGTAAGGGCGGCTAGACGTCTAAAGGTTGCATAGACAAAAGCATGTGACACGATGAAACAATGCTAACCCTAACACATCTATGATAACTACGTTGCTCGCCATCAACAAGGCTTCGACGACGAGTAACGCATGAACAACGAATAAACGTATACTGCCTAGATCGCAAGATGCGATCTAGGCAACATGATGCTTACCCGGAAGAAACCCTCGAAACAAGGGGTTGGCGATGCGCCTAGATTGGTTTGTGATGAACGTGATTGTTGTTTTTCTCAATAACCCTACATACATATTTATAGTCCGTAGACTTTCTAACGTGGGAATAATCCCAACCGTGCACGAGCCAAATTCTATCTAACCGACACATATCCTACTATATTTACAGATACACGGGCAAACTAGCCCAAACTTTGTATACAAGGCCGATTCATGTACATCTTCCGCGTATATTCTTCAAGCCCATCTTAATCGCGGCCCACCTCTGTCCGGTCAAATTCTGGTGATAACACATGCCCCCCTGGTTTTGGAAATGATAATTCCAAAATCACTCTGCTTTTTCTTCGTCGGGTCATGTCGTGGCAGAGAAGAACCGTCGCATAGCATTCTTCATCATGATGACTTGCCTTCTCAACTTCTCCGCGTGACCTGGCAAATTTTCAGAGATTTTTTTTTCTTTGGGCACCACTTCCTCGGAAACTGCTGTGGCATTGAATCTCCACTATATCCCCTTTATTTAACCGCATCGAGCAGTTTGCTTCTTCATCGTCGTCTTCTAACTCCTCGAGATCTTCCACCCGAGAGGACTCAGCTTGCTTGTTCCGAGATGGGATGGGCCCTAGACGTTTGAACACTGACACGTCTCCTGCACCCTTCTTCTTCTGTCTACATTCCGGCGGCTGCCGATTGTAGGCAATCGGCTCATTCCCGAATCCCAGCGAAGTGTCCGAAGAAGGGACAGTCCCGATGCCTATCCACGTCGTCTTGCTCTCTTGACTTTTCCTTGGCATGGCGCTCATATCGCTTCTCGTCGCGATCATGCCGACGATGTCTCCTGGCGTCCCTGCTAGCCAGACGATCTCCTTCGTCATCGTCGTCGTATCGTCGGCGTTGGTCGTATTGACTCACGTATTTGTTGAGGAGATGATCAGAGAGAGGTCGCTGATATCGTACATTCTTCACTTCTCCCTCTGTGATGTAGCGCTTGCCATCGTGCCGGAGCCGATCGCGTGGAACGGCTTCCTCTTTGTCCTTGTTATGAGAGCGGTTGCCCTCGTCTCTGTCCTTACGCAGTGGTGCCCAGGTCCTACCATGTTGATGCTGAACGAGGAACCCGGGCCGGCACCTCCCGTGGTAAGTGCACTCCACCATGTTAACGGCGGGGAAAGGGTGTGTGTCGACTTTCATGGCGTACTCGGCTGAAAATTAGACGCCCTTGTTCCGTCGCCATTTGGATCTGCCGACGCCACACCCTACAATCGTTGGTGGTATGGGTGAACGTGTTATGCCACTTGCGTATGGCTTTCCGTTCAGCTCCCGTGCCGTGGGGATTTTGTGGCCTTCGGGTACCTTTAGTCGCTTCTCCTTAAGTAAGAGGTCGAAAATTTGCTCAGCCTTGGTCACGTCGAAGTCAAACCCTCTTGGAGGACCTTGTGGCTTAATCCATTTGCGGGACACGGGCTTGCCCCCGAGTCCATTCAGCCACTGCTACCTCTTGATCTCCCGCGAGCCTTCATCTTCATCTGCCTCAACCAGGACTACCGCACGCTTGAATTTATCCTGGTACAACTCTGGGTGGCACTATTCATATAACGACAGTTTCGAACCATATGTGCCGATGAAGGGTAGTCTCGCTTGGGAAGCCATATCCTTGATCGGTGATGCGAGACCCACCACCGCCAACTCGATCGCTTCTTTTTCGACAAACGAGCCGAATAGCATCGGTTCCTAACGGTCCTGAAGCGCTGGATGTATTCTCGACACCGTTTCTCCGCGCTTCGTCGTACTTGTGCTAGATCAGCAATGCCAGCCTCGGAAGCCTCCGAGTGATACCGCATGTGGAACTGTTCTTCCAACCGCTTCCAAGTCCGGATTGAGTCTCGGTGGCAGCGATGTGTACCACCCGAAAGCCGATCCCGTGAGGGACCGTGCGAAGAACCTCACACGTAGTTCATCCGATGCTCGAGATCGTGCCCAGCTGCGCCAAATATCGGCTCACATGCTCGATTGAACCGGAGCCCTCCGACCCACTAAACTTGGAGAATTCGAGGAGCCGATATTTGGGTGGTAGTGGGATCAAATCGTACTCGTTGGGGTACGGCTTGGAATAGCCGATTGCTCCTCCTTCGGCACCATGCCGAACTGGTCTCTCAAGATTGTACCGATCTGATCCGCGGTGCCGGCTGCAGGGAGTCGAGCTCTGAAGATTCGCCGGAGTGGCGTACTTAGCCAGCCACGCTTGCTTCTCAAGCTCTGAGCTAGCTGCAGGAGTTGAGCTTTGGAGGTTTGTTGGAGTGGCATACTTAGCTAGCCACGTCTGCTTCTCAAGATCTGATCCAGAAGCTCCTCCTGCTGTTTCGAAGTCCCTGTCATGTGCGTGCCGGTTCGTGAGTGCCCGAGCTATCGCAGTCTGGCACGTATGTGCATGTGTACCCGTGAGGGATCTCCTTAGGCGCCTCATACAAGAACTGGTAATCACTAGAGTCACCACCGATCTTGTAGACGACGAATGCCGGTGAACTCGGCACTTCTGGTGCTGCCAACGCGAACGGCAGCGGTGGTCGGGACTGGAGTGGTATCTCTCCTTGGTGAGCCCCTAGAGCAGGTCCTGACGGCGAGTACTGATGCCTCATGATTTCCTGAATCACTCGAAGGGCGACACGCTCCAAAGTGTTCACCAGGTTCTCGGAATGGCGGTGCAGCGAATGAGCTACCATGAAATTAATCTCTCGACGCGGCGACCCGGTGCGTTCTTCCGACGGGGTAGACAGGTCCACTCCATCGAGCGCGCCTTCAGGTCGAACCCTTTCCACCTAATGCCGTGTGAGCGGGTTCTCTGGAAAGAGCCGATGAGGTCGGCTTCGAGGATAGCTTTGACCTCGTCATACTTCTTCTTGAGCTCCTCGGTCAGATCTTCGTACGTGACTGGAGTACCTTCCGCCATCTCATATGTAGATGGCGATGCAGTTGATGTCGAAGACTATCCCACCGGGCGTGCCAGAATGTGTTGCGGTCAGAAACCCACCGGCGAGCAACGACGGCAACACAAGAGAGCCGGGAGGCTCCCGTGATCGCGGCTGGCCCTGGTCCCTCGAGCGACGGCCCGCAAAGCCTCGGCACGCACGTCCGATGCTGGTGCAAGGGCGTGCCACCTGACCTATACCTGGTCAGCAAGGTGATGGATTTGCTTCGCTTAGTTTCCTGCATGGCATACACGTAAACATTAAATACGAGCCTCGATCGGCTCTCAGGTTGTCCTGTGAATCGGCTCAAGGAGCCGATCCATCCTTGATTCGTATGAGGTATACGATCGCATGGTGGTCCTGCTTGATCAATATAAAGCTAAAACGACCTACGACGATTTAGGGTTTTCACCACATAATCGGAACATCCTACGCGTGATTGAGCCTGGCAGCCAATCCTAGACAAGGCCTAAAAACCAACATGAAGTTGATCCCCGAAACATCTTATCTAGGGATAGCAAACTACACCCTACGTGCTACTGGATCCTTCAACCCGTTTGCAAGGCCTAACTATGCAGATATTAAACTAATCCTTGAAGAACAAGGAGCAATCATAACAGATCGGATCTACTAATCAATGATCAAGCGAGTGCCGCCCTTACACCTAAGATAGGTGTAAGGGCGGCTAGACGTCTAAGGGTTGCATAGACAAAAGCATGTGACACGATGAAACAATGCTAACCCTAACACATCTATGATAACTACGTTGCTCGCCATCAACAAGGCTTCAGCACGAGCAACGCATGAACAACGAATAAACGTATATCGCCTAGATCGCAAGATGCGATCTAGGCAGCATGATGCTTACCCGGAAGAAACCCTCGAAACAAGGGGTTGGCGATGCGCCTAGATTGGTTTGTGATGAACGTGATTGTTGTTTTTCTCAATAACCCTACATACATATTTATAGTCCGTAGACTTTCTAACGTGGGAATAATCCCAACCGTGCACGAGCCAAATTCTATCTAACCGACACGTATCCTACTATATTTACAGATACACGGGCAAACTAGCCCAAACTTTGTATACAAGGCCGATTCATGTACATCTTCCGCGTATATTCTTCAAGCCCATCTTAATCGCGGCCCACCTCTGATCCGGTCAAATTCTGGTGATAACAAATAGTTACAATATGTTCATATGTGAGCTTTGTTGCACCTTTTATACTTGAGTTTGCTTCAAACAACCTTGCTAGCCTAGCCTTGTATCGAGAGGAATTCTTCTCATGCATCCAAATCCTTGAGTCAATAACCATGTCATTTGTGTCCACCATACCTACCTACCACATGGTATTTCTCCGCCATTCCAAAGTAAATTACTTGAGTGCTACCTTTAAATTTCTATTCTTTGCCTTTGCAATACATAGCTCATGGGACAAATAGCTTAAAAACTATCGTGGTGAAGAATATGTACATATGTGTCTTATTTCTTAATAAGTTGCTTGTTGAGCGGTAACCATGTTTCTGGGGACGCCATCAACTTTTACCTTTTATCATGTGAGTTGATATGCATGTTCGTCTTGTCTGAAGTAAGGGCGGTTCTCACAATCAAATGGTTTGAGTATGCTGCGGTGACCCAGCATACCACTGCATGTTGTAGTATACAAGTCGTTGATATGATCTTTGTGAAGGGACTTCTTCACAAATTGCCATATCCCTCAGAGTGGTACAACAGAAACATTGCAGGTCATAACACTCCATACTTTATTACAAACATTGTCTTAACAAGTTGGTATTCTCACGAGTCCTATGAGAACACCCTAAGATACTACTTAAGTACGATTACAACTTATAACCATATATAAAAGAGAGCTCAACAACTTATTTAGGTAAGTTCTACGTTGTTCGGCTCTATGATGCTAGGGTATGTCACTACTCCTCCACCTCCGTGTCATCTGGTCCGTAGACTATCCCATAGTCTACGCCTTCCACTCCGCCGGTAAGATCAGGTTCTTCGTAGACCAGCTCGTAGCTTCCTTCTGGTGTTTCTTCGTTGATGGCCTCCACTTCCGGATCACAGTCTAGCAAGGGTGTCGAAAGAAAGTGAGTACAGGGGTACTCAGCAAGTTCTAAAAGAGTAAAAAGGTGTTTGATGCACTAGCTACGACCATTGATCGAGAAATCGCCGGTCAATGCATGTTTTGCAATCATTTCTTCAAAAGGTTGCTTTTATTATGAAAACTATGCCCGTCGGTCTTCACGGAGTTGAATAGAACTTCGTGGAGTTCCTTTCTGCACGCGTTCGCAGTTCCCTTCCCGGAACAAGGAGTGACGGCCACAATTTGATACACTCTGCGAGAGGTGCGTTACTTTTCCCATAAGAGATTCCACCCCTTTTGCCATCCGCGAGGACTTGCCCCCGTTCACACTTCCTTTGGTGTGAGGCCAGGTATGAAAATCCAAGCCCACACCGCCTTCTCCGCGACTGCAAACCCACCCTTTTGTCCAACCGTACACCCCCAGTAGACTTCCCCCGATAATACGGCTTTACTCACGGTGTACTCCGGACAATCCTTCATAGATGGTAGAGCTTATCATCACTAATAGATGGGGATTTAAAAGGATATCCCAACCTATTGCGGCAGTGCCTCCAACACCCCACCGGCTCTACCAATCCGTTGGCGTGCGAAGGAAAAGATACGGTTGGCTTCCCGAGTCATTATAGATCTCATGGTCAACGCGGTTTGTACGGCGCTAGAATCAACCGGACGGCATTGGTAATTAATCCTAGGGTGATATAACCCATTGCAATGGAACCTCCACCATATCAACACATACCATGGTTCCATTGCCAGCCACATAGTCATATTCATAGTTGGAAAGTAACATTTCATTTGCGATGCAGGAGTGATAAGTATATAGCTTTGCATTAAAGTAATAGAAAATACTCAAGTTGGTATGAGCAAGGGTGAACTTGCCTGTGGACTGCGAGATAGTGCAGTTCAATGCAGTTGATGGAACCTGGACCTCGGGTTCTGTAAGAAGCATCATTGTCCGGTAAAGACAATGTTATAAAATCCAAATAATGCAATCATGGATGTATTATTTTATGTTGGATCCCTTTACCCCGCTGAGTTATATCAATTTAGGGTTGCGTTTAAGATTTATGTCTTCGACAGTAATTTACAATCTATCTATCTATTATATAATTAAAACAACAAACAACCAATGGCTAAGATTTGACACAGTTTAGCGCTGGCAAGGAAACGGCTGAGATTTAGTCGAGTAATTAAAAGAGATTCACGTCTACGTAACTTAAAAACTGAAAAAGATCCACCTCTGTCACGTCTCACGCCAAGGAAGAGGAGACGTACACTTCCCTAAAAGTAAGGAGACGTACACAGTTTGGATTAGTTAGAAAAACAGAATGCTATCCCCACGTACTAGCTAGGAGACGTACACGTCCAGGATTGCTTAGAAATAAACAGAATCCACATCTGCAACGTAACAACGAAGAGCTTAGGAGTTGCAGAAAAATAGGAACGTAACGACGGACAGCGAGAGGCTACACCCGGCGAGCAGCATGTCGCCGCCGGAGCAGGCCGCAGATAGCCACCATGAGCACGAACAAACGGATGAGCAGGTAGTGCCGGTTGTAACAGGCAGCGGCGGAGGAATACCAGGGGTAACCTCCAGCCATCTCCTTCTATTCATCCATGGAGGTGATCTTCGTGTTTGACCTGCAGGCCAATGTATCTTAATTCATATAGTCAAGAGTCTCAAGAGGCGGTGCTGCTGGGTTTGGTACAAAGCAACCATGTCTAGCATGCAAATATCTCGCGGGCTGATAGGTGTGGCATCCCAGCAGTAGTAGAAGCACGCCTCGGTGGCCGTAGCAGCTATCGAGCGGATATGAAGATGGACGCTTCATGTTCCCAGCAACAGCAAAGCAAAACTCGAAGGTGGTAGCGGGCGTCGTCCGGATATGAAGAAGGAAGCATTGTGCAATCCCAAGAAAACCTCAGATGAGCAAGATCACAACGGTGATTTTGCTGCCGATCAAGACCGCCCATGATGCAAGACACATCCGTGCTTCGTTGGCATGGCCAGTCGATGGAGGCATGCATGGAGGATCAATATGCCCTGCCGGTTGCAGCAGGGGAGGAAAAGCGGAGCGCAGGTAAGTTTGATTCACGTCAATTAGACCTGCTATGTACATAATTGACTACTAAATAATTTTGCTACCATCCAATTAACACTGCAACATCTGTCTGTATACATACCAATCCAAGATTGATTGATTAGACATGACTACGTACACATGTGCAAACCGAAGATGAAAGCTAGACTATTATGCCATATGGAACAAAGCACCTGTGCATAGGTCAACTAATTTAGCAATTTGGAGTTCCTTGCTAGCTGTTCCAAGCCTGCCGGTTCGGTTCATCAACCACGTTTCTCCGTTGATTGGGCTGCCGACCCCTACCGACTTAGAAAAAGCACCGTGATTTCTAAAATTTGTTGGTCTTTAAATTTGTAAGGACTCCCTTTTCTTTTTTGCAACATTCTACCGCGTATGATCTCGCGCATGCAAGCAGCTACCTTGCAATTGATATGTTTCTTTTGCAGGTTAAAAAACATCGATGGTTTTTTGCAATTGGCAATTTTTCATTACTAAGCAGGGCAATGACAGGAATCAGGACAATTGGATTGGTTTGTCTCATCTCTAATCTCCACGAATATTTTTTCTTGGTTTTCTTTTCTTTCCAATTTATCTATTCAGGGAGTGTTTGATCTCTGTACAATGTGAGTGCAAATATTATATTACAAAATTTGTCCTTTTTTTACATCATAAATTTACCATATAATTAGTCGTTAATCAACAACATTTGAGATAGACTATGACGAGACTAGAACATTTATACTGGCCTACATGTGAAAGGCCCCAGGCCGTCCTAATCAATTGCTTTTCAAGAAATGTTGATTTCTGGAAGGTTTAATATGTATTAACTTTGTTGCAGTAATTAATTACCTTGCAGAAACAAACTGCCCGTAGCTCTAAAGTTGATTCTGCATATCAAAACTTTTTAATGTTGCAAACAGTCTTATATATCTCTCTTTTTGTTACATGCAGCGGGCTATTTATTATCAAAAGCCAATACTAATTGTTGTAAACTGCTCTATCAGAGAAAACACACAACAGTAGGCACAATTTCCCTTTGAGTCTTACTTGCAGAATGAGATCTATGTTTATATTGCTTGCCAGTTTCTTCCCGACACACGAGTACAAAAGCCAGAATCACCATAATAGTTTGAAAGATAAGTCCAGTATCCAGCCTGTGTAGTTCACGACTCGGAGTATAATGTCCACACGAGGAGAAATCATTCGACACTATTAGACTTGCAATGTGGTGGATGACAAAACATCTTAACTAGCCCGGGTTTTCCATTTTGAGTATTCCTAATATTATTTGTCGTAACCAAAGTAATATAGAAATCTAGGCGCGCAAATGCGCGGGTCACGCTGCTAGTTGATTTAAAA
>NC_061511.1:144079634-144097514 GCF_022539505.1 Lolium rigidum | reverse complement strand
GCTGAAACCTTCGAGATCTACTTGCCCTCTACTTCTAACTAAACCCTAGCCTACAATCCATAGGCATTGACAAGTTAATACATTGTCACCGTGCAGGAGGAATAAACTACTTTAATAACATCACTAGAGTAGCACATAGATAAATTGTGATACAAAACACATTGCAATCATAAAGAGATATAAATAAGCACTTCACTACGCCATTCATAACAAAGTGAATAAGTATTCAGTGAAATATAGCCTAAGAGACCCACACGGTGCACACACTGTCACCTTTACACACGTGGGACAAGGAGTCTCCGGAGATCACATAAGTAAAACTCACTTGACTAGCATAATGACATCTAGATTACAAGCATCATCATATGAATCTCAATCATGTAGGGAAGCTCATGTGATTATTGTATTGAAGTACATAGGAGAGAGATGAACCACATAGCTACCGGTACAGCCCCGAGCCTCGATGGAGAACTACTCCCTCCTCATGGGAGCGAGCGAGCGGTGATGAAGATGGTGGTGGAGATGGCAGCGGTGTTGATGGAGAAGCCTTCCGGGGGCACTTCCCCGCTCGGCAGGGGTGCCGGAACGCAGACTCATGTCCCCCGCGATCTTGGCTTCGCGATGGCGGCGGCTCGGAAGGTTTTCCGTATCGTGGTTCTTCGCATCGGGGTTTTCGCGACGGAGGCTTTAAATAGGCGGAAGGGCAGCCTCGGAGGGGGCCTGGGGGCCCACACCATAGGGCGGCGCGGCCCCCCTCTCGGCCGCGCCGGGTGTGGTGTGGGGCCCCCGGAGGCTTCCCTCCGGCGGCTCTCGGGTGTTCTGGAAGGCTCCGGGGAAAATAGGGACTCGGGTCTTGATTTCGTCCAATTCCGAGAATATTTCTTTACTAGGATTTCAGGAACCAAAAACAGCAGAAAACAGGAACCGGCTCTTCGGCATCTTGTTAATAGGTTAGTTCCAGAAAATGCACGAATATGACATAAAGTGTGCATAAAACATGTAGGTATCATCAATAATATGGCATAGAACATAAGAAATTATCGATACGTCGGAGATGTATCACCCGACGCCGCTCGCTCCTCACCTCGTCTCCGCCCCGAGCGCTCCCT
Source organism: Lolium rigidum (assembly GCF_022539505.1). Taxonomy (NCBI): domain Eukaryota; kingdom Viridiplantae; phylum Streptophyta; class Magnoliopsida; order Poales; family Poaceae; genus Lolium; species Lolium rigidum. The sequence continues at coordinate 144,096,405 of NC_061511.1, read as the reverse complement.
CTCCACTGCTCGCCTCGCGCCTCCGGCCATGGCGCCGCCTGCCTCGCGCGTCCCGCTGCTCCCGTCGGCTCTTCCCCTGCCGGCGGACGCCCTCCTGCAAGCGCGCCGCCACCTCCCTGGCTCCTCCTCTTCCCGTGGCCGCGCGTCGACGGCCTCCTCTTGGACGCCCGCGTTCGAGCCAAGCCGCGTCTCTGCCTCTGTCGCCCGCCTCCGTCCGCGAGTCCCCTGCGCCGCACCTCCTCCGCTCGTCCACGCGACCTGGCACCGTTCCCCTCTCCATCTCGCGCCGCAAGGAGCCACGACGCCCAAGGCCGCCGTCCCGGAGCTCCTCCACGCGAGCGTCCTCTCCATGGACGCGACCCCCTGCTTCATGTCTTCCCCGCGAGCAGGGCCTGCAGCGCCGCGACCCCGGCACCGCGTCCTTGCCTCCTTCCCCGCGACCGTCACGAGCTCGCCTAGCCGTCGTCAAGTTCTGCAACGCGGGCGCCACGACGCCACCGCGCTTCTGCCATGTTCTCCATCTCTGGTTGTGCTCCATCGACCCCTGGCCACCTCTGCGTTCTGGCAGCGCCAGCTCTTCAGCGTCGTTGTGCCATTTTGTTTCGTGCGCGCACGCATCCGCTCGTCAGTAACTAGCAGCCATCGTTGTTTCTTTTGCCAACAGCAGCAAGGTGTTTCAATTCGGACGCCACCTTCTCGTTTTGGTATATGTGTCCATGCAACTAGGACCAACATTTGCTCTGCCTTCTACCAGGCACGTTTTGGAGTTGAACCCGGAGATCGATGACGCAAATTCAAGTTCGACACCCACGAACCGAAGCCGGAACCTCAAGTTCTCCCCGGATCCGAAGGCGAAGTATCCGCCATCTAACCAAGTTCTTCATGGGTCGGAAGATCGAGACCTCGCTTCATCTTCTTCCTCTCCGAACCCGAATCCGGCGACCGCCTTGTTTCGCTACCGTGAGACCCCGAGCCAATCATACCCTATTTTATAAATGTGCATCTATATCTTGTTGCATCAATCATACATGTTGCGCCGCATCGCATATCTCATGGGTCCGGGTAAATAGTGAATCACCTAAATAAATATGGAATTGTGCGGGAATGCTTATCTCTTGTCCCGGTTCCATTTAATTTTGCCGTAGCTCACATATGCCATGTCTTTGCCATTCTAACCAACAATTAATATGCGGGGTAGATAAATAACTTGAATCTAATAATTGTTTGTCGGAATTCCGATTCCGTTTAAATTGGATATAAGTTGCATCGCCACATCATGTTTGCCATGCCATGCATATCATATCATGATCATGCCGATTCTTTTGCCGTAGTAGTAAGATTTGCATCCGTTGTGTGTTCCAGCATTTGCTTCTTCCCGGATAGGATCACGAAGTGGTGTTGTGAGATACGACAAGATCTCCGGATGTCCCTCGGCAAGCTTTAACAGGCAAGCATTTCCCCTATACCCCTGCAGAAGTCGCTCACCTATTTTATTTTGCCTTCTCCCTTATGCTATCCTTGAGTTGCGTTCTTGTTATGTGTCCCTTCCACTTGTTACCTCAAGCAGCCTATATTGCCTCCACCAACCACCTACAGCTATTGTTTGGTCGGGTCTGCCTTGCGAGTCGTAGTGCATGCTAGTGCTGTTATATCTCGTTACCGTTACCGCTATCTTATCGGTTATCTGTTGGGAATCATGACACATGCTACATGGTTATATCTGTCGTGGATATCATGGTTACTTGTTAATAGTTGTTAGCGGAGACATCAGTGGGTCAGCTGATCGTTTTGTGACGGCTCACTTGTGTTTCTCTAAAGCTTAGGACCCGAGTTCTTGTTATCTGTTCCGAGACTGAGCGCTCTAACCACATGTGGGTATGCCTATGGGTCTCCCCTCGACCACTGCCAGAATCTACAGCTTTGTCCAGTGGCCACAACTAGTTCGTAATGTTTTACCATTTGTTGTTGCGTGCATGCCAGCTTGTTACTTGTTTACTTTGGGAAGCCCCTGGGTGCCTTGTATCCCTTGTTTCTGGTATGCACGTATAGGGTGCGGTACGTTCGTTCATCGATGCTGAAGCAGGTCATTCGCCCCAGTGTGTGTTTTGACCCGCGGAAGCCGTAGGCGCAAACAGCTAGGTCCGTCTCGGAGATTCGGCCGGACTTCGATTCGGGTTCAACTTGGTTAGGTGGCTGATGGCGTGCATTTCACACGTTCGTTGGGGAACCCCAAGAGGAAGGTATGATGCGCACAGCAGCAAGTTTTCCCTCAGAAAGAAACCAAGGTTTATCGAACCAGGAGGAGCCAAGAAGCACGTTGAAGGTTGATGGCGGCGAGATGTAGTGCGGCGCAACACCAGGGATTCCGGCGCCAACGTGGAACCCGCACAACACAACCAAAGTAATTTGCCCCAACGAAACAGGTGAGGTTGTCAATCTCACCGGCTTGCTGTAACAAAGGATTAACCGTATTGTGTGGAAGATGATTGTTTGCGAGAGAAAACAAGTAAAATAAGTATTGCAGCAGATTTGTATTTCAGTATTGAAGAATGGACCGGGGTCCACGAGTTCACTAGAGGTGTCTCTCCCATAAGATAAAAGCATGTTGGGTGAACAAATTACAGTCGGGCAATTGACAAATAGAGAGGGCATAACAATGCACATACATGTCATGATAAGTATAGTGAGATTTAATTGGGCATTACGACAAAGTACATAGACCGCCATCCAACTGCATCTATGCCTAAAAAGTCCACCTTCAGGTTATCGTCCGAACCCCTTCCAGTATTAAGTTGCAAAACAACGAGACAATTGCATTAAGTATGGTGCGTAATGTAATCAACAACTACATCCTCGGACATAGCGCCAATGTTTTATCCCTAGTGGCAACAGAGACAACACAACCTTAGAACTTTTCGTCACTATCCCGGTGTCAATGCGGGCATGAACCCACTATCGAGCATAAATACTCCCTCTTGGAGTTAAGAGCAAAAACTTGGCCGCAGCATCTACTAATAACGGAGAGCATGCAAGATCATAAACAACACATATGTAATAACTTGATAATTAACATAACATGGTATTCCCTATCCATCGGATCCCGACAAACACAACATAGAGTATTACAGATAGATGATCTTGATCATGTTAGGCAGCTCACAAGATCCAACAATGAAGCACAATGAGGAGAAGACAACCATCTAGCTACTGCTATGGACCCATAGTCCAGGGGTGAACTACTCACTCATCACTCCGGAGGCGACCATGGCGGTGTAGAGTCCTCCGGGAGATGAATCCCCTCTCCGGCAGGGTGCCGGAGGAGATCTCCAGAATCCCCCGAGATGGGATTGGCGGCGGCGGCGTCTCTGGAAGGTTTTCCGTATCGTGATTTTTTTCATCAGGGGTTTCGCGACGGAGGCTTTAAGTAGGCGAAGAGGCGGCGTCAGAGGGTCGAAGAGGCGGCGGCACCATAGGGTGGCGCGGGCCACACCTAGGCCGCGCCGGCCTATGGTCCCGTGGGCCCGTGCTCCCTCTCCGGCGGTTCTCGGGTGTTCTGGATGCTTCCGGGCAAAATAGGATGCTGGGTCTTGATTTCGTCCGATTCCGAGAATATTTCCTTACTAGGATTTCCGGAACCAAAAACAGCAGAAAACAGGAACTGGCCCTTCGGCATCTCGTCAATAGGTTAGTTCCGGAAAACGCATAAATATGACATATAATGTGCATAAAACATGTAGATATCATCAATAATGTGGCATGGAACACAAGAAATTATCGATACGTCGGAGACGTATCAGCATCCCCAAGCTTAGTTCCTGCTCGTCCCGAGCAGGTAAACGATAAACAAAGATAATTTCTGGAGTGACATGCCATCATAAACTTGATCATACTATAAACATATGTAATGAATGCAGCGATCAAAACAACGGTAATGACATGAGTAAACAAGTGAATCATAAAGCAAAGACTTTTCATGAATAATACTTCAAGATAAGCATCAATAAGTCTTGCATAAGAGTTAACTCATAAAGCAATAAATCAAAGTAAAGGCATTGAAGCAACATAAAATAAGATTAAGTTTCAGCGGTTGCTTACAACTTGTAACATGTATATCTCATGGATAATTGTCAATATAGAGTAATATAACAAGTGCAATATGCAAGTATGTAGGAATCAATGCACAGTTCACACAAGTGTTTGCTTCTTGAGGTGGAGAGAAATAGGTGAACCGACTCAACAAGTAAAAGTAAAACAAAGGTCCTTCAAAGAGGAAAGCATCGATTGCTATATTTGTGCTAGAGCTTTTATTTTGAAAACATGAAACAATTTTGTCAACGGTAGTAATAAAGCATATGAGTTATGTAAATTATATCCTACAAGTTGCAAGCCTCATGCATAGTATACTAATAGTGCCCGCACCTTGTCCTAATTAGGTTGGACTACCGGATCATTGCAATACACATGCTTTAACCAAGTGTCACAATGGGGTACCTCCATGCCGCCTGTACAAAGGTCTAAGGAGAAAGCTCGCATTTTGGATTTCTCGCTTTTGATTATTCTCAACTTAGACATCCATACCGGGACAACATGGACAACGAGATAATGGACTCCTCTTTAATGCATAAGCATGTGGCAACAATTATTATTCTCATATGAGATTGAGGATATATGTCCAAAACTGAAACTTCCACCATGAATCATGGCTTTAGTTAGCGGCCCAATGTTCTTCTCTAACAATATGCATGCTCCAACCATTAAGGTGGTAGATCTCTCTTACTTCGGTACAAGACGGACATGCATAGCAACTCACATGATATTCAACAAAGAGTAGTTGATGGCGTCCCCAGGAACATGGTTATCGCACAACAGGCAACTTATAAGAAATAAAATGCATAAGTACATATTCAATACCACAATAATTTTTAAGCTATTTGTCCCATGAGCTATATATTGTGAAGGTGAATGATGGAATTTTAAAGGTAGCACTCAAGCAATTTACTTTGGAATGGCGGATAAATACCATGTAGTAGGTAGGTATGGTGGACACAAATGGCATAGTGGTTGGCTCAAGTATTTTGAATGCATGAGAAGTATTCCCTCTCGATACAAGGTTTAGGCTAGCAAGGTTATTTGAAACAAACACAAGGATGAACCGGTGCAGCAAAACTCACATAAAAGACATATTGTAAACATTATAAGACTCTACACCGTCTTCCTTGTTGTTCAAACTCAATACTAGAAATTATCTAGACTTTAGAGAGACCAAATATGCAAACCAAATTTAGCAAGCTCTAGGTGTTTCTTCATTAATGGGTGCAAAGTATATGATGCAAGAGCTTAAACATGAGCACAACAATTGCCAAGTATCAAATTATTCAAGACATTTTAGCAATTTACTACATGTATCATTTTCCAATTCCAACCATATAACAAATTAACGAAGTGAAACTTCGCCATGAATACTATGAGTAGAGCCTAAGGACATACTTGTCCATATGCTACAGAGGAGCGTGTCTCTCTCCCAAACAAGCATTTATTCAAACAAAAACAAAAACAAAAGCACACAGACGCTCCAAGTAAAGTACATAAGATGTGACGGAATAAAAATATAGTTTCGGGGAGAAACTCGATAATGTCGTCGATGAAGAAGGGGATGCCTTGGGCATCCCCAAGCTTAGACGCTTGAGTCTTCTTAGAATATGCAGGGGTGAACCACCGGGGCATCCCCAAGCTTAGGGCTTTCACTCTCCTTGATCATAGTATATCATCCTCCTCTCTTGACCCTTGAAAACTTCCTCCACACCAAACTCGAAACAACTCATTAGAGGGTTAGTGAACAATAAAAATTAACATGTTCAGAGGTGACACAATCATTCTTAACACTTCTGGACATTGCATAAAGCTACTGGACATTAATGGATCAAAGAAATTCATCCAACATAGCAAAAGAGGCAATGCGAAATAAAAGGCAGAATCTGTCAAAACAGAACAGTCCGTAAAGATGGATTTTATTAGGGCACCAGACTTGCTCAAATGAAAATGCCCAAATTGAATGAAAGTTGCGTACATATCTGAGGATCACTCACATAAATTGGCTTAATTTTCTGAGTTACCTACAGAGAATTAGACCCAGATTCGTGACAGCAAAGAAATCTGTTTCTGCGCAATAATCCAAATCTAGTGTTTACTTTACTATCAAAGACTTTACTTGGCACAACAATGCAATAAAACTAAGATAAGGAGAGGTTGCTACAGTAGTAAACAACTTCCAAGACACAAATATAAAACAAAGTACTGTAGCAAAATAAACACATGGGTTATCTCCCAAGAAGTTCTTTCTTTAAGCCATTAAGATGGGCTCAGCAGTTTTTATGATGCACTCGCAAGAAATAATAGTTGAAGCAAAAGAGAGCATCAAGAGGCAAATTCAAAACAAATTTAAGTCTAGCATGCTTCCTATGCATAGGAATCTTGTAAATAAACAAGTTCATGAAGAGCAAAGTAACAAGCATAGGAAGATAGAACAAGTGTAGCTTCAAAAATTTCAGCACATAGAGAGGCATTTTAGTAACATGAAAATTTCTACAACCATATTTTCCTCTCTCATAATAACTTTCAGTAGCAACATGAGCAAACTCAACAATATAACTATCACATAAAGCATTCTTATCATGAGTCTCATGCATAAAAATTATTACTCTCCACATAAGCATAATCAATTTTATTAGTAATAGTGGGAGCAAATTCAACAAAGTAGCTATCATTATTATTCTCATCATCAAATATAGGAGGCATATTGTAATCATAATCAAATTTGTCCTCCATAACAGAGTGGTACTAAAAGACCAATATCATTATAATCATCATAAATAGGAGGCAAAGTATCATCAAAGTAAATTTTCTCCTCAATGCTTGGGGGACTAAAAATATCATGCTCATCAAAACCAGCTTCCCCAAGCTTAGAATTTTCCATATCATTAGCAACAATGGTATTCAAAGTATTCATGCTAATATGTTCCATGGGTTTTTTAATTTTCGCATCAAACCATCCATGTCTTAAATCAGGAAATAGAATAAGAAGCTCATTGTTGTCCATTATGCCAAACTAGTGTAAACAAGAAACAAAAAGATGCAATTGCAGGATCTAAAGGAAATAGCTTCGAGTACTTACAACGGCGAAAATAGCTTAGTAGCCGAGATCCGGAGTGTGAGTACCTTTTACCTTTCCTCCCCGGCAACGGCGCCGTGAAAATAGCTTGATGTCTACGGGAGCTTCTATTCTTGTAGAGCAGTTGTTGGGCCTCCAAGAGCAGAGGTTTGTAGAACAGGAGCAAGTTTTCCCTTAAGTGGATCACCCAAGGTTTATCGAACTCGGGGAGGAAGAGGTCAAAGATATCCCTCTCATGCAACCCCGCAACCACAAAGCAAGAAGTCTCTTGTGTCCCCAACACACCTAATAGGTGCACTAGTTCGGCGAAGAGATAGTGAAATACAGGTGGTATGAATAAGTATGAGCAAGTAGTAACGGCGCCGAGAAAATAGCTTGCCGGCGTGTAGTTGATGGTGGTAATATGGTAGCAGATAGTAACGCATAGAAACAAGAAACAAGCAGCGATAGCGATATTTAGGAACAAGGCCTAGGAAATAGACTTTCACTAGTGGACACTCTCAACTTTGATCACATAACAGAATAGATAGATGCATACTCTACACTCTTTTGTTGGATGATGAACACATTGCGTAGGATTACACAAACCCTCAATGCCGGAGTTAACAAGCTCCACAATTCAATGTTCATATTTAAATAACCTTAGAGTGCATGAAAGATCAACACGACTAAACCAAGTACTAACATAGCATGCACACTGTCACCTTCACGCCACGTAGGAGGAATAGATCACATCAATACTATCATAGCAATAGTTAACTTCACAATCTACAAGAGATCATGATCATAGCATACGCCAAGTACTAACACGGATGCACACACTCGTCACCATTACACCGTGCGAGGAGGAATAAACTACTTTAATAACATCACTAGAGTAGCACATAGGTAAATTGTGATACAAAACACATTGCAATCATAAAGAGATATAAATAAGCACTTCACTATGCCATTCATAACGGTGAATAAGTATTCTCGTGAAATATAGCCTAAGAGACCCACACGGTGCACACACTGTCACCTTTACACACGTGGGACAAGGAGTCTCCGGAGATCACATAAGTAAAACCCACTTGACTAGCATAATGACATCTAGATTACAAGCATCATCATATGAATCTCAATCATGTAAGGCAGCTCATGAGATTATTGTATTGAAGTACATAGGAGAGAGATGAACCACATAGCTACCGGTACAGCCCCGAGCCTCGATGGAGAACTACTCCCTCCTCATGGGAGACAGCAGCGTTGATGGAGATGGCGGTGGTGTCGATGGAGGAGCCTTCCGGGGGCACTTCCCCGCTCCGCCAGGGTGCCGGAACAGAGACTCCTGTCCCCCAGATCTTGGCTTCGCGATGGCGGCGGCTCTGGAAGGTTTTCCGTATCGTGGTTTTTTTCATCAGGGGTTTCGCGACGGAGGCTTTAAGTAGGCGAAGAGGCGGCGTCAGAGGGTCGAAGAGGCGGCGGCACCATAGGGTGGCGCGGGCCACACCTAGGCCGCGCCGGCCTATGGTCCCGTGGGCCCGTGCCCCCTCTCTGGCGGTTCTCGGGTGTTCTGGATGCTTCCGGGCAAAATAGGATGCTGGGTCTTGATTTCGTCCGATTCCGAGAATATTTCCTTACTAGGATTTCTGGAACCAAAAACAGCAGAAAACAGGAACTGGCTGGCCCTTCGGCATCTCGTCAATAGGTTAGTTCCGGAAAACGCATAAATATGACATATAATGTGCATAAAACATGTAGATATCATCAATAATGTGGCATGGAACACAAGAAATTATCGATACGTCGGAGACGTATCAGTGGCTTCCTGGACATTGTTGTCGTGAAGGAGAGTGCGTGTCGTGATATCCTTCCTTTGCTCGGTTGGGTTGATCGTGCGTGTGGGCACATTTGGGCACCCCTGCAGGGTTACATCTTATCGATAAGCCGCGTCTGCGGTTATGGACGACTTGGAGCTGTATGACTCGACCATAGACAACTTACACCTGTTGTTTCAATACTAATAACTTGCGTAGTAAGATAGAACAACTTAAATAATAAATGGTTAAAACTTGATAACCGTGTGAGTGCCTTTGTAAGTACTTCTTGGCGAAGGGGGAACGCATCGGCTGTGTTATGTTTGCAGAGTATAGAACTGCTAGCTTATGCGCTCTCTCACCTTCTCTGATAGACGAATGTTGTAGAGTGTCTCTATAGGTTTTTAGTGCTTGCGCGCTGCCGCTTAACCCCACCATATTGCCTATGACGTTCCTCTTGCGTCCTCTAAGTCCCCTGCGTGCCTCAAGTACAAAGGACGACTGGTTGACGAATGCTTATACGTCTTGAAGTCTTGTTAAGTACGAACCCGTACTTATTGCTGCTTCTACGGGATATAACCGGGCAGGTATGAAGACCGGTACGATGAAGGCGACGTTAGCAAGCTTACCCTTCCGGCTTGGCCCAGGCGGGGTTATGGACGCCACTGGTTATCTTCAGGACTCTTAGTCCAAATTTGTATCTTGTCCGTACTCGGATGTATTTGATCTTCTGTATGATTTGGATCTTTGTATGTATCTATTTGTATCTTGACTCGTTCAAGTCGTTGTTGTAATATATATGTACCTTGTGGGATCTATTGTAAACCTATTGTAATGTTACCGCTCGTGATTGATTCCACCCGCATCGCGTGCATGCTTCGGCGTGTACGAGGCGCTTGGTGGTGCGTCTCCTAGAATCGATATCGTGCGGATTTCGGCGGATTCGCTGGGATCCTCATGGTACCGGTTTTGGGGCGTCACACCAGTTAACAGCCGCCGGGTCGGAGGGGTGTGCGGTACCCCTTCCGTGCCGACCCAGTCGGCATATAGGACCTCCCACGTGAGGTCTCGCCTGGTCAGTACTCCACGATTCAGGGTGTGTTTGGTAGACTGGGGGAGCTCAGATATTCTCTCCTTATCCCACTTTTACCTGGGAGATCTTGTTTGTTAAACCGGCTCGGCCCAGCAGAGAAACTCCCAACCAATACGGAAAAGGGGTCGCAACCCTGCCCAGGAGGGAAGCTCAAATCGAGCTTCGCTCCTCATCCCGGCTCTGCTCGCCCGAAAACGCGTCCCGCGAGGCCGCAACTCAGCCCGAGCTCGCAGGGGTCACGCGCCCCCACCTTTCTTCGTCTCCGTTCTCCCCCATCTCTCTCCCTCCACCGAGCCCGAGCCCGAGATCGCCGTCGGCCTCCACAGCACAGGCTCAGCAGGCGAGCCGCCATGGCCGCCGCAGGCGAGCCGCCATGGCCTCCAGCCCAATCCCGTCGCCTCCGGCCGCCCGACCAAGCAGCCGCGCCCGACCAAGCTCCTCCGCGTCCCCGTCCATGTCGGCGTCTTCCGATGCGGCGGCGTCGGCAACCGGCGCCGGCAGGAGGGGCGTGCTCGCGCTGGGCGCGGGGTTCCTGGCCTCCGCGGCGCTGCTGGGCCCGGCCGGGGACGCCGGCGCGAGGTGCGGGGTTCCATGGCCTCCACAGGCCAGCACACATACTCCACCGGCAATAAAGCAGGGGAGCAGCTCACCCTCACCAGGCGTGGAGCATGAGGGACTCCCCTTCCGGCGGCGGCTCCACTCGACGTCGACGGCTTCCCTCGCCGGTGGCGACGACCAGGACCCGATTGCTTTTTAACTTTTTTGTTCAGGGACCCGATTGCTTTGACCGTTTGTATTCAGGGACCAGATTACTTTTTATTTTTGTATAGCACAACTCAACTCATACGTGACAACCAAACAGCTTCTCAGCTGAGAAACTCTTAACACACCCGGTCTACCAAACAAGGGCAACAATCTGAACTTAATAACTGATAACGCCCTGGTAGCTTTTGAATGTCTCCATTTTATTGAACAAAATATGAACCAGGAGAAAAACTTTTGTGCATATAAATTAGACCTGTCTAAGGCATATGACAGAGTGGACTGGGATTTCTTAAGGAAAGTGATGGAAAGGTTGGGTTTTTCTCATTGATGGGTGGACTGGATAATGTCATGCGTCACCTCGGTGAGTTATAAGGTAAAATTTAATGGGACCCTTCTAGATTCATTTTCGCCTTCTCGGGGCCTCCGACAAGGTGATCCCCTCTCTCCATTCTTGTTCTTGTTTGTCGCTGATGGGTTGTCAACTCTTTTACAAATAGCAGTAAATGAAAAACATATTGAACCAGTGAAGATATGTCGGCGAGCACCAGGTATATCACATCTTTTATTTGCGGATGACAGTTTGTTATTTTTTAAAGCACAGGAGGACCAAGCAATCAGAGTTAAACAAATTTTGGAGTTGTATGCTTCTAGCACAGGACAACTAATAAATCCGACTAAATGCTCCATTATGTTCGGGGAGTCTTGTCCAGTGATAAGACGTGTGGTGGTAAAAAAACCAGCTGCAAGTGACACAAGAGACTTTTGAAGCGAAATATCTGGGATTACCTACGCCTGAAGGAAGAATCAGTAAGGGGAAGTTCCAAAGCTTGCAGGCAAAGTTGGCCAAATGCTTGGTAGAATGGGACGATAATCATAAATCACAGGCAGCTAAAGAGATCCTTACCAAGGCCATTGCCCAAGCTCTACCAGTTCATGTGATGGGTGTCTTTAAACTCCCTTTGGGATTGTGCGATGAGCTCACGAAAATGATAAGAAGATATTGGTGGGGAGCGGAAGGCGGGAAACGGAAAACACACTGGATTGGTTGGGACAGTATGATGAGGCCTAAAACCCAAGGGGGGGCACTGGATTTCGAGATATGCGTCTCTTTAACCAAGCCCTACTGGCTAGACAGGCTTGGAGGCTCATTCAATTCCCAAATACTCTATGTGCACAATTACTGAAAGCCAAATATTATCCTAATGGTTTTTTAATTGACACGGTCTTTTCAGGTAATGGGTCCACGACCTGGCACGCTATTGAATATGGCTTGGAGCTACTAAAGCAGGGGGTCATCTGGCGAGTCGGTAACGGGGCGCAAATACGTGCTTGGCGTGATCCCTGGATACCTAGAGTCTCAAACCACCACGCCAGAACTGCCAGAGGACGGTGTCGCTACAAGTGTGTAGCTGATTTTCTGTTGACGGATGGTACATGGAACACACTACGTGTTCATCAATATTTCCAGCCTGAAGATGCGATCGAGATCCTCAAAATTCAGCCTTCTCGACGAAATGAAGCAGATTTTGTTGCCTGGTTTCCAGAAAAGAGGGGTATGTTTACAGTGAGCAGCGCATATCGCCTAGCCTTTGATAGGGCAATGCAGCACCAGGAGTGGGGTGCTTCCAGTACTAGGCCTGATGGTGAACGCCCCTGGTGGAAGGTGATTTGGCAAGCCCCTGTACCATCAAAGATAAAATTGCTTGTGTGGAAGATATGCAGGAATGGACTAGCTACGCAGCAAAATATGGCCACAAGGGGAATGTCTACTACCAGCTTGTGCCAAATCTGTGGGCAAGAGAATGAGGATACCTTTCACATATTTGTAAGATGCCCACATGCACGTTCTCTTTGGCTTGCTATGAGAGAAGAATGCAACCTGCCAGCGGATGCACTGATCAAGCCTACAGGGAAAGAATGGTTACTCCAGCTTCTCAATGCCATACCGATGATGCAACGAGCATGCACGATGATGACGCTATGGCGGATTTGGCATAACCACAATGAATTAACACATGATAAACCTTTCCCATCTATTGAGGGATCTAGGAGATTTCTGGTGAGTTATTTGAATTCTTTACTAATCATTAAGCAGTTTCCTGATGCTGATGTGCAAAAAGGCAAGATGGTGATCAACCATAGTGGAGGCTTCAAGCAACATGACAAGCAGATCGATGGGAGACAGCAGGTTAAAAAGAGATGGACAAAACCAGTGGAGGGACGTGTGAAACTGAATGTTGACGGAGGGTTTTCCAGAAATGGAGCTGCTGGAGCGGGTATGGTACTGCGTGATCACAATGGTGGTGTCATCGCTGCGGCGTGCCGGCACCTGAATCGGTGTGGGGATGCGACGGACGCTGAGCTACAAGCCTATTTTACGGTACCTTTTACCACAGCTAGAAACCAGAGAGGTATGATTTTACCAACGGTCATGATTAATCGATTAAGATGAGGCCCAACAATCCAACAAGAGATAGATAATGAAAAGAAAAATAAAACTTGTCGGCCCGGTCCAACAATTGGATGAAAGAGAGCTTGGCTGGGTCAGAAACTTCGCCGCCACATCGACACCCTGTCGCCATCGTGGTTCGAGGACGACCTCCGCCGCTGCCACCGGATCGGCCCGATCCTCCATCCATTGCCGGCGAGCGATGCCGCCAGCAGGTCGGCCCTTCCTGCATTGCGGGCAACCGCCATTGCCACCAGATCTAGCTGCCGAAGCAACGCAGCGCCCAGGAAATCCCCCACGCCGCCGCTCCAGCGAGCACGCGAACAAGCCGCCGCGTCCACATCCACAAGTCACCACGCCGCCCTCCATCTAGCCCACGGCCACCGCCTAACACGGCCGATCACGATGCCTCCGTCTACACCAGCGACTACGCCGCCTCCACGTCGCACGCGGCCACTGCCCACATGCTCGAGCGCTCCGCCGCCACCTCGACAACGTCCGTTGCCTCCTCCACACCGGAGGCTTCATCCGTGGACCGTGCGCGACGTCGCCGAACACCCTCTCCTATACAGAGCCGCCGTCGACGGCATGCCACACGACGGCCTGTTCGATTTGTGGTTTACTTCCAGGTGCGTTACTGAATGTAGTGTTCATACTGATTCTAATTTCTTGGCAGATATGAGCATCCAATTAGATGACCCCTTATGCAGCAAGTGATCCAGGAAACCATTCATGTATGGAGATTGCTCGTGCAACATGATGCTCTGGTTCTGCTTTGAAATATTTACCCTAGTGACAAGCATCACTAAAATGAAAATTAATGATAATTATCACATTACGTTGCTTATGAAGCAGGCTGATGTTGGAGCAACTTATCAATGTCGGTGACACAGCTAGTACACATGAAAACAGCCATTGGTGTATATAGAGGATATGCCAGTCATCTCTTTTAGTTTGTGTTGGATTTGACTGAAGTGTTCCGTCACTTAATGCTACAAATCATTAATCAACCCAACCCAGGTATCCATTCTAATTACTCGGTAATTAGTAAGGCATTTAAAGTGAAAATTTGCAGTGTCTAGTATCTAAAAGTGAAGGAACTTCACTGAGATTTCTTTTAGGACCGTTTTCTAGTACTCCTAATAAAGGATCACATATGAGAATAAGATTTCAGTAATGATTGTGAAGAAACAAAGTTTATTGGGCATCATCTTATCTTGTTCTATGCCTTGTCCAAACTTGATTCGCTCTCATGTTTATATTAGTATTCTTAATGATCAAGTTTGTGTGTTTTATTTACTGGAAAATAGGTGAATCCAACAAGTGGTTAGGTTCAATAAAGATGAAGCAAGCAATGTTGGTCCCCAGGCTCTATATCTGAAGCTTCCTTTTGGTGAGATAGATGTGATGGAGGAGAACCTGGAGCAGATCAGGAGGAACCTGGGTCTTGAGCATGTCAAGGTTCTGGTGAAAAGTCACTGTTGATGTCGTTGACGTGAAATGTGAGCCTATTTCTAAGATGTGATCGTATTGACGTGAAATGTGAACCTATTTCTAAGATGTGATCGTATTGACTTGAAATGTGAACTAATTCTAAGATGTGTCAATCACGGTTTTTTATGGAGGACCAAATTAGTTGCTGAAATTTGGTGTTTTCTCAAATCATCTACTCCTATTTCTCAGAATTTTATGTGTTATCGTCGGTACTAGTACTTCTCAAGGAGAGAAATAGTACCAATACAAAAGCTACTTCTACTTTTTCATTTGTATGTTGCATGAAGAATAAATAAGAGAGTGCAAGTAACAGTTGCACGATCATACGAGTCTTCAGGAGAACCACCATTGGTTCTAGGAATGTTAGATTTTTCTGAAGAATATTGTCCATGTTTCCTAAAATGAGTACTTGACACTGCAGTTTTCAGTACAAAGATTCTGTAATAGTAATAACTCATTTATCTGATGGATTTATACTTCCATAGAAATATTTCAGTACTATCTGTCTAAAGAGTGGGAATTATTATTCGAGCGACATACACCTACAAGAATAGAACAATTAAGACAGCTTAGCTGGAAAAAAATTAAGACAACAACCCAGGGACCTAAAGCTATCCAACATGTCCTGTATGGGGTGTAATGTTGTCGCCCTGTATGGGGAGTATGACACTCCATTTTCCTTGGACGACCAGGGTCAGCTCAGATTCCTCCTCCGGGTACTGGACCTCACTGAGCTTGCATCGTTCAACCTATTGACAGACGAAAGTTGGGGAATGGACAACCCCACAATTTTCAGGATATCTAAGTCACCATTCACCACTGATCCAGTCATCTCGTCATGCTTCTGCAAAAGGCCGTGCATCAACTGGATTTGGATTCCGATTCTCTCCACCTGAAGAGTGACTTGAAGTTTAATTCCTTGTATAAAATGCATTGCATATATAAATGATCACAAGTGGGTAACAAAAGAAATTGGGCGGCACGGGCTAGCAAAATTGTCTGACTTCTACAAAAGAAATAGGTCATCAACACGAGATTGTGACTTCTTTACCTGATGCTTCACAACACATAATTGTTCCATACTAATACTGAAACAAGAATGAAACTTAGCGTACAAAACAGTTCGCGGATTTCTTTAGCAATACAGAATGTCTCCACGGGAAATCCCTTACTGTTGAGAACTACAGTGAATACATTGTGCAGGTTTCCTGTGGAGTAATTTGCTTCGTCTTTCTCTGAAGAAATAACACAGTGATAATGGCTTGCCCTTTATAGCAATTTATTAAGCACCTTACAGAAGATGCACCAGTTGTCCGATTATGTTTGCCTTGATCACAACCTAGAGACAAACAACAAATGTTTAGAAGGGTGGCCGCTCTACAAAGGAAAAACAACATAAGCATAAACATTACACTGGAGCACATGCTAATTTTTCTAGACGGCAGCTTTAGTATGCTGTCCAAGAGAAGCTGGCTTCTCAGAACAAGGATGGGATTGTGATATTTGTGCTGAGCAATACAGAATTTTCTTTTCTTTAGTATCAACATGCAAATTCCAGCATGCCTATTCCTTTTCTCAATACAGAATGCCAATATACAAATTCAATATACCAAGAGCACCAACCTGAGTCTAGTCCCCGTTACCAGCTGTGATGTTTGAGATTGTCCAGAGGCAGGCAAGTGCTTGATGATCAATGACACACTGCGGCAAGGGATACATATTGAAGACAAATACGGATAGCATATAAGATCTCAAGTGACGTGAAAACACATATTTATACATCCAAGCAACAATCAATTAAAAATGATAAAATACCAGTAGTATAAAAATCCAACCAAATACTAATTTTCAATGTAGACATACTGGTTTTAAATGTAGACAAAGTGTTGTCAGATCTGGTAGCTTTTACTCATACTGATTTTCAATGTAGACATACTGGTTTCAAATGTAGACAAGGTTGGCTGGGTGACGAATGATGACTTCTCGATGGAGGCCGCCGCCGC
>NC_061511.1:144029675-144079534 GCF_022539505.1 Lolium rigidum | reverse complement strand
TCGAGAAAAAAACAATGCCGGAGAGGCTGCCATCCGGGCCCTACATCCCTCGGCGGTGCGGATTTGCGTTGACTCGGCCGGCGAACCCGAGAATTCGCGATGCACCACGTCCCGGGCCACCATACGCGACGTTTTGGCCGCTTTCGTCGGGCTAGGTGGCCTCAAAAACGAGAAAAAAAAGTTTTGACATGCACCACGGAGGGACCAAAATCGTCGGCCATGGTACACCAGCAACCACGGCGCGACTTCAACTTCGTCGGCCATGGCAACTTTTCTTGTAGTGGCAAGGAAGTTTATTTTATCTTGTGATGAATGTCAAAGGGTTGGTAATATCTCCAGACGCAATGAAATGCCTATGAATTATACTCTTGTTATTGAACCGTTTGATTGTTGGGGATTTGATTTCATGGGACCTTTTCCCTCTTCAGAAGGTAACATTCATATACATGTTGCTGTTGATTATGTTACCAAATGGGTGGAAGCCATACCTACAAAAAGTGCTGATGGTGAGACCTCTTTAAGAATGCTTTTAGACATTATTTTTCCTAGATTTGGAGTTCCTAGATATATTATGACAGATGGAGGTTCTCATTTTATTCATGGTGGTTTTAGAAAAACTCTTGCTAAATATGGTATTAATCATAGAATTGCTTCCGCTTATCATCCTCAAACTAGTGGGCAAGTAGAACTATCAAATAGAGAAATTAAATCTATCTTGCAAAAGACTATTAATAAAACTAGAAAGAATTGGGCTAGTAAATTGAAGGAAGCACTATGGGCTTATAGAACTGCTTATAAAAACCCCATGGGAATGTCACCTTATAAAATGGTTTATGGAAAAGCTTGTCATTTACCTTTAGAACTAGAGCACAAAGCTTATTGGGCTGTTAGAGAACTAAATAAAGATCCTAAACTAGCCGGTAATAAGAGGTTACTGCAATTAAGTTCTCTAGATGAATGGAGAAGTGAAGCTTATGAAAATGCTAAACTCTTTAAAGAGAAAGTTAAGAAATGGCATGATAGAAGGATTATCAAAAGAGAGTTTAATATTGGGGATAAAGTCCTATTGTATCGGTCTCGTCTCGGATTCTTTGCAGGGAAATTACTCTCGAAATGGGAAGGACCATATGTTGTTGAGGAGGTGTATCGTTCAGGAGCAATTAAAATTAGTTCTCTCCAAGGCAATGCCACGCAAGTGGTGAATGGACAAAGACTCAAGCATTATATCTCAGGTGATTCTTATAATATAGATGTTGATGTTATTCGAGTGGAAACACCAGAGGCTTTCATCAAAGGTCAAATTGACAGTCCGCCAGAACTCGACTTTGAATAGGTAACAGTACAGGTAATAAAAAGTTCGCGATTTACTTTCCGAACAATATTTTTGCTTGTTTCGGAAAATATGAAAAATTACGAGATCGAAACGGAGTGGAGGAGACGCGCGAGGGCGTGCCCCCATAGGCCGGCGCGGCCAGGCCTTGGCCCGCGCCGCGCTATGAGCTGGCTGCCTCGTCGCCCCTTTCCGACTCCGGTTCGACCTGGTACTTTCCTTATGACATAAAAATTCCTGCTATATAATCCCCCGGACCCCTGGAGGTCCGTATATCGTTTTCTCGACGTGTTTTGTTTCGAGCTGTTTCTGCCAGGATCTATTTCAATCTAGGAGCACCATGGCCTTCAACAACAAGGGAAAAGGGCTTTCGAAGGAAGAAGTGAAAAGGGTGTCGTCAAAACAAGAGCAACAAGCTGTTGGGAGTAAGCAAATCTTGGTGGGATCTGTTGACACTCGACGTTCTTTCTCTCATAACTTGCAGGGACCCTTACCACCTGCTCTTGGCCTCGACTCTTTCCCTGTGCTTGGAAGAAGCTCTACGGACTACCGATGAGTTTTGTGGTCAATACCGGGCTCTAAGAAGAGAAGTGGAGATACTCCGGGAGGAGAATTACCGACTCCGTAGAATGCTTGGAATATTACTCGATACCCATCACAAGGTCGCCACCGCCAACTTCGAGATAACAATGAATCTCTTCGAGTCTTAGTGCGGAATTGCCAAGCCGAGAAGCCGAAGCTGAAGGAGATCTGTAAGAAGCGCGGGAGGAGTTCATCACCACCATCGCCAAAGGATTAATTCATCATCGGTATTGGCATCCCCTTGGTTTGTTCCAAGCTTGGGGGAGTGCCGCGGTATCACATCATCACTACCTTTTACTTTTTACTATCAAGTAGTGTCATATCATGAGTAGGGAAGTTATCATATAAGATGGGTTGCAATGTGGAAGTATCTCTCCTTTAGTTGGTTGTCTATGTATCCCTTGGTGTGAGTTATCGTTATGAAATATTAATGAGAAGTCTTATCATTTACATATTGCACACCTTATTTTAGCTTGCAATCTCTATTATATGATTGATCTTGATTTTAGTATTGGTACCACTTTGGGAGCATTGAGTAAATCTATTTGGTTTTGGCAAACTTAGCATTGGTCAATAGCAACAACACCTTGAGGTTTAAGTAGAAAAGAGAAATATATATAGTTGTTTCATTGTATTCCTTTCTTGTTAGCTCATAGCTTATTATTCTGAGGTTAAAATTTTTTTGTGCTTACAAGAAAGATGCATGATTGTTTCTATCACATGTATATTCGTTTGTTTCCCTCAACTTTTGTGCTTGCTAATTAACCTTGCTAGCCAAAGACCTGTACTGAGAGGGAATGCTTCTCGTGCATCCAAACCTCAACCCAAACCTATGCCATTTGTGTCCACCATATCTACCTACTACATGGTATTTCCTGCCATTCCAAGTAAATACTTCGTGTGCTACCTTTAAACAATTCAAAATTTATCATCTCTTATTTGTGTCAATGTTTTATGGCTCATGAGGAAGTATGTGGTGTTTTATCTTTCAATCTTGTTGGGAAACTTTCACCAATGGACTAGTGGCTTCATCCACTTATCCAATAATTTTGCAAAAAGAGCTGGCAATGGGGTTCCCAGCCCCGATTAATTAACCTTCATGATACTACAAACACTACAAGAAAATTTCTGATAGACAACGTCTCAAAATCGTCTGCTAAGGGGTATTTTTCGTCGCCTATGGGCCTAACCCGACGATATGGGTTATGTTGTCTAAAGTGCGTCAGGCAAAGTCCTACGACGGTTTTTTCGGTCCGTCGCGCTTGGGCGCCCTTCCGCCACGGAAAATCGGACCGTTGCAGAAATGTTTCCGGGAGCCCGTTGACTGCCGACGTCATGCAAACTGACACGTGGCAGACGCCGTTAACTGGCAGTTAACGGCGTTAACCGGCCGAAACCCCGTGGTAGATGGTAGGCCCACACGAGGCCTGCCACGTCTTAAGCGGGCCGGCCCATTAAGTTTGCGGGCCGGGCCAGCTGACTTAGTTTGACCGGTCAACTATATAGCCGGGCTGGTCCATTAGTTACGTGGGCCGGGCCTAACCTCTAAGGTTGACTGGTCAAAACATTAATGGGCCGGCCCACTAAGCATGTGGGCCGGGCCGAATGCACTCGTTTGACCGGTCAATAGGCAAAAGGGCCGGCCCAAAAAACATGTGGGACCCACTTTCCTGTTATCGGGCCGACCCATTTACCAAGTAGGGTCCACCTTAAAGCAAGTGGGCCGGCCCAAGAAGTTATTGGGCCGGCTCAATTAGCATGTGGGTCCCACTTTCCTGCTATCGGGCCGGCCCATTTAGTACGTGGGGTCCATATTAGATCAAATGGGCCGGCCCACCAAGCCAGTGGGCCGGGCCAAAAGCACAGGTGGGTCCCACTTTCCTGTTAATGGGCCAGCCCATTTAGTATGTGGGGTCCACCATATAGCAAGTGGGCCGGCCAAACAAGGTAGTGGGCCGGGCCAAAAACACAGGTGGGTCCCACTTTCCAGTTAAAGGGCCGGCCCATTTAGTATGTGGGGTCCACCATATAGCAAGTGGGCCGGCCCAACAAGATAGTGGGCCGGGCCGAAAGCACAGGTGGGTCCCACTTTCCAGTTAAAGGGCCGGCCCATTTAGTATGTGGGTCCACCATATAGCAAGTGGGCCGGCCCAACACGCTAGTGGGCCGGGCCAAAAACACAGGTGGGTCCCACTTTCCTCTTAAAGGGCCGGCCCATTTAGTATGTGGGTTCCATCATGTAGCAAGTGGGCCGGCCCAACAAGACAGTGGGCCGGGCCAAAAGCACAGGTGGGTCCCACTTTCCTGTTAACGGGCCGGCACAGTAAGTAAGTGAGCCGGCCCAAAATGTAAGTGGGTCCCACACTACTGTTAATGGGCCGGCCCAATCTGTTAAAGGGCCCTGGTTGTTTCATTAGTCAACTTGCATTAAATTTCATGAGCCTAAAATCTGATATCAATGATACACACAATTACATACACAAATAAAATAACTAGGAAAATTACAAGGCAATTAATGTGCCCAAATAAAAAAAATTACATAGAATCATTGAGGACTTCTATTAGCATCATCAATAACACGTTGACATTTGGCAATCGCCTTGATTGAATCTTGTGTACTCTTGGTCAACATATCTGCTACAGACCTTAAAGCAGCAATACCATGTCTTTTATAAAGTACAGCCTTGAGATGTTCACTTGTTTGATGAAAAGAATGGTCTAGGTTGACTGGCTATGAGAGGATGCATCGGAACAAAGATCGAACTTTTTGTGGGCCTCTCTTCTAATGAAGATTGCTTCATCAGAACTGCATTCTGATAATAATGCAAAAAGAGTTAAACGGTGAACTATGCAAACATGTATTAAGCATTGTCGATATGAGATAGTCACAAGTACTAAGCGCGAGACTTACATTATATCGTTGCATAGGCTCACGCCGGAACCTTTTTGCGCTCTATCTTCTACTAAGGACTTCTTCATTACAAGCTGCATTCTAGTAATATTGCAAACATAGTTACAACAGTGAACTATTCAAACATTTATTATGCAATGTAGATATAAGATAATAACAAGTTGCATAAATAAGACAATGTATGGAACTTGTACTAAGCGAGACTTACATCATAATGTTGCACGGGGTCGCTTTGGCGACTATCTTCTAATGATGATCTGCTTCACTAAAACTGCATTACGGTAATATTGCAAAAATAGTTACAACAATTAACTATTCAAACATGTATTACGCAATGTAGAGATCGGATAACAGACATGTAGCGGAACATACCGGCTCGCTGCAGGTCCTTCTCTTGCGTGCACTAGTCGTGGTCGACATGCCTGTCATTTTAGGTTCAGCCACAAGTGAAATGCTAATCCTCCTGCTCCATTGTCCTTAATCTGTGTTTAGATATCACATTTAAGACCAAGTCAGCTGGTTTCAAATAACAAAAAACTTGAGCTGCCAAATGAATAAGCCAATATTTACCGGATATCAGATTAAAACCAACTAGACGTTGCTTTGCATGAGATACGAATTTCAGACATTCAGATTTAGAGTAGGGTAATGCCAAGGTTTTCCACATAAAGTAAACTGGCATTAAGAATGACCAAATGTCGAGTGCAAATCACCTTCGCAGCTTGCTCCAAGACAAGCATATCAAATAGGCGTAAACATAGTAAAGCATGGATGGCATTGATATGGCAGGGTTCCAAGTGTTTATCTCTTGCATAAGGAACAATGCATATAGGTTATAGATAATAACGAAGTAAACCGCCAAAGTTACCAACCAAGAACTCAGATTCCAACCTTCCCTAGCGTCCCCGCTGTTAATGTTGGATATTCTAATAAGTGGTTCGCATGATCAATCCCTAGGAAAAATAACATTGACAAGTTAGTCTACGATAATACAAAGACCAGACATGCACGCAACAATAACTATACAAGTTGTGCGACAGGAGCATTCATGGAAAAAAATAGCTATAAGCTAAAGACGAGGTATAAGAGCAAGCAGATTGGAAATGCACATAGCATGATTATAAAAGCGAGTAAAAGAATAGCGGACACGAGAAAACAACTAGCGGCTAGCGGTGAGCTAATGACGTGGTATAAGAACAACCAGATTGGAAATGCCCATAGCATGACTATAAAAGGAATAGCATGCAGTACAAAAACAGTTGGCAGCAAATGAATGGGTCCCCTATAAATATGTGGATGCACACAGGTGTCAGTAGAATGAACAGGATGGTAGCGACCGGATAATGCTTTGGTACTTGTTGCGGTCAGAAACCCACCGGCGGGCAGCGACGGGCAACACCGTAGAGCCGGGAATCTCCCAGGACTGCGGCTGGCCCTGGTCCCTCCGAGCGACGGCCCGCAAGGCCTTCGGCACACACGTCCGATGCTGATGCAAGGGCGTGCCACCTGACCTATACCTGGTCAGGAAGGTGTTGGATGATGCCTCGCTTAGTTTCTCGCATGGCATACACGTAAACGTTAAATACGAGCCTCGATCGGCTCTCAGGTTATCCTGTGAATCGGTTCAAGGAGCCGATCCACCCATGATGCGTACGAGGTGTACGATCAGATGGTGGTCCTGCTTGATCAAGATGAAGCTAAAACGACCTACTACGATTTGGGGTTTTCACCGCATAATCGGAACATCCTACTCGTGATCGAGCCTGGCGGCCACGCACGGTGATCGTAAACCGACCCTAGACAAGGCCTAAAAACCAACACAAAGTTGATCCTCGGAACATCCTGTCTAGGGCTAGCAAACTACACTCTACGCGCCACTGGATCCTTCGACCCGTTTTTAAGGCCTAACAATGCAGATATTAAACTAATCCTTGAAGAACAAGGAGCAATCATAACGGATCGGATCTACTAGACAATGATCAAGCGGGGTGCCGCCCTTACACCCAAGATAGGTGTAAGGGCGGCTAGATGCCTAAGGGTTGCACGACGATAGCATATGATATGATGAACAATGCTAACCCTAAAACATCTATGATAACTACGTTGCTCGCCATCAAAAAGGCTTCAGTACGAGCAATGCATGAACGACGAATAAACGTGTGCTGCCTAGATCGCAAGATGCGATCTAGGCAGCATGGTGCTTACCCGGAAGAAACCCTCGAGACGGGGGAGTTGGCGATGCGCCTAGATTGGTTTGTGGTGAACGTGATTGTTGTTTATTTCATAAACCCTAGATACATATTTATAGTCCGTAGACTTTCTAACGTGGGAATAATCCCAACCGGGCACGAGCCCAAACTCCTTCTAACCGACACGTATCCTACTATGTTACAGATACACGGGCAAAATAGCCCAAACTTGATACACAAGGCCGATTCATGTATTTCTTCTATGTATATTCTTCAAGCCCATCTCCAATCGCGGCCCACCTCTGATCCGGTCAAATTCTGGTGATAACACATGCCCCCCTGGTTTTGGAAATGACATTTCCAAAATCATAACGCTTTTCCTTCGTCGGGTCATGTCGTGGCAGAGCAAAACTGCCGCAGAATCCTTCATCATGATGCCTTGCCTCCTCCACTTCTCCGCGTGGCCTGACAAATTTTTTTTTCTTCTGTTGGGCACCACTTCCTCGGAAACTGTTGTGGCATTGAATCTCCACCATATCCCCTTTTATTTAACCGTTCCAAACAGTTCGCTTCTTCATCCCCTTCGCATTAGCACTCCAAAAAACCCTCCTGCGCCACCATGTCTTCTTCCTCCTCTTCCTCTTCCGGTCTTTCCTATCGGTCTTCCTCCTCCCGCGAGCCGACGCCGGAGGACATACGCGCACCAGAAGAATGGGACCAGGAGGACCACGCCTCCTCCGTCTGGTCCGAGGACGACAAGTCCTTGACCAGCGGAGATGAAGATCTCCAGTTCCTCGCCGATGGGGAACTGGAATCGGAAAGCGAGGATGACTTGTTCCCCTGGGACGGCTGCCCCTCTTCTGAAAAAGAGGAGGATGAAGACGACGACGACGACTCCCTCGAGGGCTACCCGCCGGCGAAACGCCTCCACACCTGGTGGGACGACGACGACAGCGATGATGACGAGGAGGATGAAGCTCCCGTAGAGGGCTACGGGAGCGAGCGACGAGGAGCCCACCGGCGATGCGCCGATGAGAGCTCCGAGGACGACGACGAGGGCAGCGACGGCCCGTAGACTCGGATCTACTAGTGTAGGCCTAGTAGTAGTAGATTGGTCAACAAACCCTTCTTTTGTTCTTCCTTCTTTGAGCAATCGGCTCTTTCTTTGTAAGAAATCCTGTTTATCAATGAAGAATTTCCCCCAATTTGATTTTGCCGATCTCCTTTAAGATAATTTAGCCGATTCCCTTTAAGCTTAGCCGATGCTCAATGAACCGATGGCCACGCATCGGTCCCTCGTAATCCGCTCTTCATCTTTTTGACTATGGAGTGATCGTGAACTTGGTCAATGCTCAATAAGCCGATGTCAACGCATCAATCCCTCACGATCTATCCTTCATCTTTTCGACCGATGACTTTGAGCTCTGATGGATCACCACCTTTGAAGAAGATCGCGACACAGGACTAGCCGATGGCAACCCAATCGGCTTCCAAAAACAGAGCATCCACCAGGCCAGCTGCCCCCCGAGCCTCAGTCGAGGTGCAAACAGTGATGAGGACACGTAATTCAGACAAATGGACCCGAGCTCGATCATGTCTGAGAGAGCTACCATGCGGAGCCAGCCAGAGCCGATCACCCCTCTTCCGTTGAAAGCCGATACTGCAGATGGTCACCGGCGGCTTTAGAAACCAAAACTCCTCTGACAAAGAGTTGGAGGTCCTCGTGTCTTGAACACGCAACTGGTAGATCCTGTGTCGTTGTGCTAGAGTCGATGGCTATGCATCGGCTTTGTTCCTCATGAGAATTTTTTTTTACGGGCCGATTTTTCCTATCGGCCCCCAATGTTTTCACTGCACATGTATCGCACATGTTCATCTGATTAGGTGCCCCCCGAGCCGATTCTGCCAGGTAACTGCTGATATCGGCTCTGTGGTTAGCCAAGGCACTATATGTGAACATCGGCTTTGTTAGGACCAGTGTGGATTTCTTCCAGCTCATCAGCCGACGCAAACCCATTGCCCATTAGATTGACGTTGAACCCATGCAGAATGAATGGTGAAGATAATTTTGGCCGATTGCTGGAATCGGCCTCCATGTTGCTTGCTCGATGAAGGTTGTGCGATGTTCCTCCATAGATCCTTGGGGCCGATCACATGGATCGGCATCGCCATGTTTGTCCATAGATGTTGCTCTTGTTACACGGTCAGGCCGGTGGATAAAACCAGCCTAACCCCGTCCTTTGTCACGTCGATGCGCTCGCGATCGTCCAAATTGATGCCCGAGAGTGGCTCTTGGCCTGATGTCTCCCAAACATTCATGCCGGCCGTTGAAATCTCGGCTGAATCATCTGCGTTGACGACTTCTACTTCATCTCCTTCCCACTGTATTAGGCATTGGTGCATCGTGGATGGAATGCAACGATTGGCGTGGATCCAATCTCTCCCTAGTAGGACAGCATAGGAGCTCTTGCTCGTCGACAATAAAGAACATCGTAGGGACGGTTTTCCTTCCTACGGTCGGATCCACGTTCGGAACACCTTGTGCGTCGGATGCTTGGCCGTTGAAATCGCTCGGTGTCACATTGGTCTTGATCGGATCCGAGCTAGAGCATCCCAACCGACGTAGCATGGAGTATGGCATAATGTTGATCGCCGCTCCGGTGTCCACCAACATCTTGTTGACAGGCTGCCCATTGATGTAACCTCGCAAGTACGGGGCCTTCGGATGCTCGTAGCTTCTTTCTCGTGGCTTCTCAAAGATGACCGGCCGTGGGCCGCAGTCAAGTTGTGCCACAGGTGCTTCGTCTACTCCTGGAGCACTAAACTCCGTTGGAAGGATGAACACCATGTTTGTGCCGGCCGATGTCTCATCATCGGCTTTCTTTGTCTGCGGGCGCCACTCTTTCCTTTGTGGCCGACCTTCTTCGTCCAGGGTTCGCTGAATTTTAGCGGCCAGATCAGGCCGCGCCTTCCTCAATGTGTGCAGGTATAACCTTTCAGCTTCCTCCAACCCCCGTAGACGCTGAACCCTTCGCTTTTGGGAACGGCTGAGCCCATCAGGGCACCACCTTGGCCGATGATACTTGTCTTCTTCTTCATCATCGTCCTCTAGTTCCTCGAGATCTTCCATCCGAGCGGACTCAGCATTCTTATTCCGAGGCGGGAGAGGTCCTAGACGTTTGAACACGGACACGTTAGCTGCATCCTTCTTCTTTTGTTTACATTCTGGGCAGTTGCCGATTGTAGGCAATCGGCTCATTCCTGAATCCCAGCAGTGTCGGAAGAAGGGGCAGTCCCAGTGCCTATCCACGTCGTCTTGTTCCCTCGAATTTTCCTTGGCGTGGCGCTCATATCGCTCCTTGTCGCGATCATGCCGACGGTGTCTCCTGGCGTCCCTAGCCAGACGATCTCTTTCATCATCGTCGTTGTATCGCCGGTGTTGGTCGTATTGACCCACGTACTTGTTGAGGAGGTGACCAGAGAGAGGTCGCTGATATCTTACGTTCCTCACTTCTCCCTCTGTGATGTAGCGCTTGCCATCGTGACGGAGCCGATCGGGTGGAGCGGCTTCCTCTGTGTCCTTGCTATGAGAGCAGCTGCCCTCATCTCCGTCCTTACCGAGTGGTGCCCGAGGTCCTACCATGTTGATATTGCACGAGAAATCTGGCCGGCACCCTCCATGGTAAGTATACTCCACCATGTTAACGGCGGGGAAGGGGTGTGTGTCGACCTTCATGGCGTACCGGCTGAAAATTAGCCGCCCTTGTTCTATCGCCATTTGGACCTGTTGACGCCACACCCTGCGGTCGTTGGTGGCGTGGGTGAACGTGTTATGCCATTTGCGGTATGGCTTTCCGTTCAGCTCTTGCACCGTGGGGATCTTGTGGCCTTCGGGTAACTTTAGCTGCTTCTCCTTGAGTAAGAGGTCGAAAATCTGCTCAGCTTTGGTCACGTCGAAGTCAAACCCTTTTGGAGGACCTTGTGGCTTAACCCATTTACGGGACACGGGGCTTGCCCCCGAGTCCATTCAGCCACTGCTACCTCTTGATCTCCCGCAAGCACCTTCATCTTCATCCGCCTCAACCAGGACCACCGCACGCTTGAATTTATCCTGGTAAACATCCGGGTGGCGCTGTTCATATGCCGACAGCCTTCGCACCATGTGCGCCGGTGAAGGGTAGTCCGCTTGGGAGGCCACGTCCTTGATCGATGATGAGAGACCCACCACCGCCAACTCGACTCGCTTCTTTTTCACTTACATGAACCGAATAGCATCGGTTCCTAACGGTCCCGAAGCGCCGGACGTATTCCGCCACCGTTTCCCCGCGCTTCGTCGTACTTGTGCTAGATCGGCAATGCCAGCCTCGGAAGCCTCCGAGTGATACCGCACGTGGAACTCGTTCTTCCAACCGCTTCCAAGTCCGGATTGAGTTTGGTGGCAGCGATGTGTACCACCCGAAAGCCGATCCTGTGAGGGACCGTGCGAAGAACCTCACACGCAGCTCGTCCGATGCTGAGATCGTGCCCAGCCTGTGCCAAATATCGGCTCACATGCTCGATGGAGCTGGAACCATCTGATCCATTAAACTTGGTGAAATCAGGGAGCCGATATTTGGGTGGTAGCGGGATCAACTCGTACTCATTGGGGTACGGCTTGGGATAGCCGATTGTCCTCCTTTTCGGCATCATGCCGAATTGGTCTTTCAGAATTGTACAAATCTGATCCGCGGTGATGGCTGCAGGCGTCGAACTCTGAAGATTCGCCGGGGTGGCATACTTAGCCAACCATGCTTGCTTTTCCAGCTCTGAGCCAACTGCAGGAGCTGAGCTCTGGAGGTTTGTCGGAGTGGCGTACTTAGCTAGCCACGTCTGCTTCTCAAGATCTGTTCCCGACGTTCCTCCCGCTGTTCCAGAAGTCCCTGCTGTTGCGGCTCGGTTCGAGAGTGCCCGAGTCACTGCAGCTCGGCACGTATGCGCACGTGTATCCGTGGGGGATCTCCTTGGGCGCCTCATGTAAGAATTGGTAGTCACTAGGGTCACCACCAATCTTGTAGACGACGTATGCCGATGAACTCGGCACTTCCGGTGCTGCCAACGCGAACGGCGGCGGTGGACGGGACTGGAGTGGCATCTCTCCTTGGTAAGTCCCCAGAGCTGGTCCTGACGGAGAATACCGATGGCTCATGATTTCCTGGATCACGCGCAAAGCGACACGCTCCAAAGTGTTCACCAGGCTCTCAGAATGGCGGTGCAGCAAATGAGCCACCATGAAGTTGATCTCTCGACGCAGCCGACCCGGTGCGTTCTTCCGACGGGGTGGACAGGTCCACTCCATCGAGCGCGCCTTCAGGTGAGAACCCTTTCCACCCGATGCCATGTGAGCGGGTTCCGTGAAAAGAGCCGATGAGGTCGGCTTCGAGGACCGCTTTGATCTCGTCATGCTTCTTCTTGAGCTCCTCGGCCGGATCCTCGTACTTGACCGCAGTGCCTTCCGCCATCTCAGATGTAGATGGCGACGCGGTTGATGTCGAAGATTGTCCCACCGGGCGTGCCAGAATGTGTTGCGGTCAGAAACCCACCGGCGGGTAGCGACGGGCAACACCGTAGAGCCGGGAATCTCCCAGGACTGGGCTGGCCCTGGTCCCTCCGAGCGACGGCCCGCAAAGCCTTCGGCACGCACGTCCGATGCTGATGCAAGGGCGTGCCACCTGACCTATACCTGGTCAGGAAGGTGTTGGATGATGCCTCGCTTAGTTTCCTGCATGGCATACACGTAAACGTTAAATACGAGCCTCGATCGGCTCTCAGGTTATCCTGTGAATCGGCTCAAGGAGCCGATCCACCCATGATGCGTATGAGGTGTACGATCAGATGGTGGTCCTGCTTGATCAAGATGAAGCTAAAACGACCTACTACGATTTGGGGTTTTCACCGCATAATCGGAACATCCTACTCGTGATCGAGCTCGGCAGCCACGCACGGTGATCGTAAACCGACCCTAGACAAGGCCTAAAAACCAACACAAAGTTGATCCTCGGAACATCCTGTCTAGGGCTAGCAAACTACACCCTACGCGCCACCGGATCCTTCGACCCGTTTGTAAGGCCTAACAATGCGGATATTAAACTAATCCTTGAAGAACAAGGAGCAATCATAACGGATCGGATCTACTAGACAATGATCAAGCGGGGTGCCGCCCTTACACCCAAGATAGGTGTAAGGGCGGCTAGATGCCTAAGGGTTGCACGACGATAGCATATGATATGATGAACAATGCTAACCCTAAAACATCTATGATAACTACGTTGCTCGCCATCAAAAAGGCTTCGAGTACGAGCAATGCATGAACGACGAATAACATGTGTGCTGCCTAGATCGCAAGATGCGATCTAGGCAGCATGGTGCTTACCCGGAAGAAACCCTCGAGACGGGGAGTTGGCGATGCGCCTAGATTGGTTTGTGGTGAACGTGATTGTTGTTTATTTCATAAACCCTAGATACATATTTATAGTCCGTAGACTTTCTAACGTGGGAATAATCCCAACCGGGCACGAGCCCAAACTCCTTCTAACCGACACGTATCCTACTATGTTACAGATACACGGGCAAACTAGCCCAAACTTGATACACAAGGCCGATTCATGTATTTCTTCTATGTATATTCTTCAAGCCCATCTCCAATCGCGGCCCACCTCTGATCCGGTCAAATTCTGGTGATAACAGTACTGTACAATATTTAAGCGAACTTCATGCGAAGTAACACATCAAGAAATTTAATGGCATATGAGATCTGCAAATAACTACACAAAACATGGCTAAAGAAACACCGCGATCTAACGGGCCAGCGTACTAACCAAGCTGCGGCGGGGTGGACGAGGGCGGCAACTTGCATTCCAGCGGCGGCGAACGCGGGAGACGATGAGTCGACCCTGTTTCAGTAGAAGCGGGCGTTAGTGAAGCAGATCTGGTTGGCTGGCAAGGGATTCGGTGAAGTTGATACAGCCGCTGCGCCGATGTAGTCGGTGGAATAGATCGGCTTCTATGGAGGGGGGGCGCGGTGAAGTAGACACGGTTCCGTTGGAGAGGATCCGGTGCGTCGACAGGAAAGGCGTTGATTGCTACGCTGTGGATGAGGTGGGCGGTGAAGCAGATCCGTCGGTGGCGAGGTCGGCGGTGAAGCAGATCCATCGGTGGCGAGGTCGGCGGTGAAGCAGATCCGTCGGTGGTGAGGTCGGCGGTGAAGCAGATCCGTCGGTGGCGAGGGCGGCGGGGGAGTGGATCAGGTGGGTGGACAGCCAACACGATCAAGGCTACGCTGTGGAGGAGTATGCCGGCGGCGAAGCAGATCTAGTATTGTAGAGAGTCAGAGCTTAGGCGTGTGAGAGTATTTTTGAGCTAATGGGGCGAATGGTTGGTGGGTGGGTGGGCCTGTGGGGAGGGTTCGGGATCTAGGCAAGATATTTCATTGTTACCGAATGAGCCCTCCATGGTCGGTGGGTTGTAGCTTCCGGACCAGGGTTAAAAGGGTAAAACTGGTCACGGGATTTTCGAATGGATGCGGCGGGATGATTTGGCGCGCGGCCGAAATTTTCAGTTTCAAGCTACGAGCGAACGACAAAAATAATGTTCTTCCCCAGGGAGCTCTCATTTCTTCCTCTTCTCTTTCTCTCTCGAGTCTCTCCCACTCCCCTGGCTACTCTCCCCCTTCTCTCCGGCAGCCTCGCCGGCCGGAGACGAGGCCGACTTCTCTCTGTATATCGTACACCCTCCGAACTAAATTAATTGATTCAACTTTCCTTAGACGTGTATGTATATCGAGTAAAAACATGTGTGGATACATCCATATTTAGATAAGCAAAGTTGAGTCAGTTAATTTGGATCCGAGGGAGTTCATGTTGTTGTAAGCTTAGATCCAGTGTTTCCCATGAGCAGAATGGCGCAATGGAGTCGGGGATCTCGTCATCGGCTTCAGATCTGGCCTACGGTGAATCTGGCGGATCTTGCCGGCCAAACCCCGATCTGGTGCCATCAAGGTGATGGCGCTAACGGTGAGGCTTGCTTTGGTCAGTGCTTCAGATCTGGTCAATTGGGAAGTCAAGCTGCTAACGTTCACAAGCTCGGGGCATACGACGGCGTCATCCGTCTTGCCCGTGAACATCTTGGCCTTTCAGCGGCCCTTCTCAGAGCCAATGTGCCGTTGCTGAGGCCCTTCTTCTCCTTCGTCCTGGCGACTACCGGCGACACCGTCCCAAGTGGTGCGTCCCCGGCGACGGAGTTGCTGGAAAGGATGCGGAGCAGAGATCTGATGTGCGGTCCAGAAGGACTCGATTGATTTTCTTCTATATGTTTTGGGGTCCTTTTTGTAAAGTTGCAGGTCATATTAGTTATTGTCTAGTTCTCTTGGACCTCTATGTAATTTTTTGGACTAGTTTCCATTTGCACCGATAAACTTGAATTTTGACAAGTTCACGGGAAAAAAATTCCTTTGCACATATGGCCTATCATGTATGAACATTCTTGAGTTTTAAACTATATGTAATGGCCAGCACTTGCGCAAGGGGCTCGTTTAGTGCGCACTAGTTTCCATTAGCACCGATAAATTTGAATCTTGACAAGTTCTTGGAAGAAAAAATTGATTCACATATAGCCTATCATGTATGAACATTATTTGGATTCAAACTATACATAGATGGCCAACACGTGTAAGAGGGGGTCCTCTAATGTGCACTAGTTTCCATTAGCACTGATAAATTTGAATCTTTACAAGTTCTCGAAAAAAAATTGCTTCACACATATGCCCTATCATGTATGAACATTATTGGGATTCATATTATATATAGATGGCCAACACTTCACTAGTAGGAAAAGCCTCATCAGTGGCGCACCAAAAACACATTCTGTGGCGCATGGGTGGTGCGCCACAGAATTCTCGCCACAAAAATAAGGATTCTGTGGCGCACCAGCCAATGCGCCACGTAAGCTTATTTCGTGGCGCACGGACGGTGGTGCGCCACGTAAACAGGAAGTCTTATTTCCGTGGCGCACCACCGCCGGTGCGCCACAGAATTTTTTTTAAAATTTCAAAAAAGTGGCGGCCAGATCTAGATCTAGATCTAGATCTGGGGCCGCCGAATTTTTTTTTAAATATTTCTGGAAGGTCGCCGGAGGTGGTTGGGGTGGGTGGGTGGGTGGAGGATGAGGCCGGCCGGAGGAGGTGGTGGTGGTGGTGGTGGAATAGGAGGAGGTGGAGGTGGAGGTGGTGGTGGTGGTGGTAGAGGAGGAGGTGGTCGCCGGAGGAGGAGGAGGAGGTGGTGGTGGTGGTGGTGGTGGTGGTGGTGGTGGTAGAGGAGGAGGTGGTCGCCGGAGGAGGAGGAGGAGGTGGTGGTGGTGGTGGTGGTGGTGGTGGTAGAGGAGGAGGTGATCGCCGGAGGAGGTGTTGGTCGTGGTCGACGTAGTAGTTCGCCGGAGTAGTTCGCCGGAGTTGGTCGCCGGAGTAGGAGAGGAGAGAGGAGAAGTGGAGAAGTGGAGGAGAGGAAGAGAAGAGGAGAGGAGGAGAAGGGGAGAAGTGGAGAAGTGGAGGAGAGGAAGAGAAGAGGAGAGGAGGAGAAGGGGAGAAGTGGAGAATGGGAGAAGGGGAGAAGTGGAGAAATGGAGGAGAGAAGGAGAAGTGGGCGGCAGAAAATTCAAATTTCGAACGTTATTTCTGTGGCGCATGGGCACTTGGTGCGCCACAGAATTTTTTTTTCTTTTTTTTTGTATTTTGCAGCAAAAAATCTTTAACTGGCCGTAACTTTTTACTCTTTTCGAATTTTGGGATTCTAAAGATTTTTCGTGGGAACATTTTGATATATTATGCGTTTTTTTTCGAGTTCGTATGCAACCAGAAATCCAGTTTGATGATTTTCCCACGCAATTTTGCAAAAAAAGTCGAAATTATTGTTTGTTAATTCTCAGTGGTAAAAGATGACATAATACATAGGCATCTTGAAGGGATTTATTTTTTGAAATTTTTATCTATTTTTTTTATTTTTTACGAGAGGTTAAAAAGGCGATCCACGGGGGGGGGGGGTGGAGTTGCATGGAACTCATGTGCGCCACGAAATAAGGCTTTACGTGGCGCACCATCCCACGTGCGCCACGAAAGTCTTAGTTCGGTGGCGCACCGGGAACAATGCGCCACGAAAGTCTTAATTCGGTGGCGCACCGTGCCGATGCGCCACCGAATGTCTTATTTACGTGGCGCACGTGATCCCGTGCGCCACGTAAATAGTGAAACCAATGATTGGGGCTGGCCCCACCAAATTTCTGTGGCGCATGGATCCCCGGTGCGCCACAAAATTAAGCTATTTCTGTGGCGCACCGTGTCTGGTGCGCCACAAAATAACTTTCTGTGGCGCATTTTAAACGGTGCGCCACAGAACTAAGCATCGCCTATAAGGGTTTTCCTACTAGTGCTTGTGCAAGGGGTCCTCTAATTCTTGGGGATTTCAATCTATCTATCTCTCTCGATCTATCGTTGGTGGCCAGAACAACACACATATGCATGCACTTTATGCGCAAAGGCGCGGGTGCCTCTAATAATTCATGTGTGTGCGTATATTTGAACATATTCTTGGGGATTTCAATCTCTATCTCTCGATCTATATATCGTTGGTGGACAAGAAACACACTTATATATATACGCATGCACTTTATGCGCAAAGGCGCGGGTGCCTCTAATAATGTGTGTGTGCACTCGATCGATGATCCCTAAACCTTAAACCCTAAAACCCTAATCCCTAATTATACCCTAAACATACACCCTAAACACCCTAAACACTAAACCCTAGACTCTAAACCCTAAACACTACTCCATATACACTAGACCCTAAACCCTAAACCCCAACCCTTGACCCTGAACCCTAAACCCTAAACCATAAACCCTAAATATATTTCAATCTCTCTCTAGATCTATATATCTTTGGTGGCCAAGAAACTTACTTATATATATATACGCATGCACTTTATGCGCAAAGGCGTGGGTGCCTCTAATAATTAATGTGTGTGTGCACTCGATCGATGATCCCTAAACCTTAAACCCTAAAACCCTAATCCCTAATTATACCCTAACCGTACACCCTAAACACCCTAAACACTAAACTCTAAACCCTAGACCCTAAACCCTAAACCCTAAACACTAAACCCTAAACCCTAACCCTAGACCCTAAACCCTAAACACGTACTAAACCCTAAACCCTAAACCCTAGACCCTAAACCCTAATTAACCCTAACCCTAACCCTAAAACCCTAGCTAGCTAACCCTAAAACCTAAACCCTAATTAAACACTACATATATATATAGGCCAACGACACTTAATTGCGCATCAAGCAGGCGACCAAATAATTAGCGCTAATAAATTAATTAACTTGTTGAATCTTGACAAGTTCTCTCGAATGAAAACACATTTGATTAAGTTGCCTCATAATATATATACAATTAGTGTGCATGCGCGCATGGCATACCTTGCAAATATGATCATTCGTGCATATATTTCAATATATATCTGAACATATTCTTGGGGATATATATATATATATATATTTCAATCTCTCTCTCGATCTATATATATCGGTGGTGGCCAAGAAACACACTTATTATATATATACGCATGCACTTTATGCGCAAAGGCGCGGGTGCCTCTAATAATGTGTCTGTGCACTAGATCGATTGATGATCCCTAAACCTTAAACCCTAAAACCCTAATCCATGATCCCTAATTATACCTTAAACGTACACCCTAAACACCCTAAACCCTAAACCCTAGACCCTAAACCCTAAACCCCAAACCCCAAACCCCAAACCCTAAACCCTAAACCCTAATTAATTAACCTTAACCCTAACCCTAAAACCCTAGCTATCTAATCCTAAATCCTAAACCCTAATTAAACCCTACATATATATATAGGCCAACGACACTAAATTGCGCATCAAGCAGGCGACCAACTAATTAGCGCTAATAAATTAATTAACTTTGTTGAATCTTGACAAGTTCTCTCGAATGAAAACACATTTGATTAAGTTGCCTCGTAATATATATACAATTAGTGTGCATGCGCGCATGGCATACCTTGCACATATCATTCGTGCATATATTTCAATATATATCTGAACATATTCTTGGGGATAAATATATATATTTCAATCTTTCTCTCTCGATCTATATATATATCGTTGGTGGCCAAAAATCACACTTATATATACGCATGCACTTTATGCGCAAAGGCGCGGGTGCCTCTAATAATGTGTGTGTGCACTCGATCGATGATCCCTAAACCTTAAACCCTAAAACCCTAATCCCTAATTATACCCTAAAAGTACACCCTAAACACCCTAAACACTAAACCCTAAACCCTAAACCCTAAACCCTAAACACTACACCCTAAACCCTAACCCTAGACCCTAAACCCTAATTAAACACTAAACCCCCAAACCCCAAACCCTAAACCCTAAACCCTAGACCCTAAACCCTAATTAATTAACCTTAACCCTAACCCTAAAACCCTAGCTAGCTAATCCTAAACCCTAAACCCTAATTAAACCCTACATATATATATATATAGGCCAACGACACTAAATTGCGCATCAAGCAGGCGACCAACTAATTAGCGCTAATAAATTAATTAACTTGTTGAATCTTGACAAGTTCTCTTGAATGAAAACACATTTGATTAAGTTGCCTCATAATATATATACAATTAGTGTGCATGCGCGCATGGCATACCTTGCACATATGATCATTCGTGCATATATTTCAATATATATCTGAA
Source organism: Lolium rigidum (assembly GCF_022539505.1). Taxonomy (NCBI): domain Eukaryota; kingdom Viridiplantae; phylum Streptophyta; class Magnoliopsida; order Poales; family Poaceae; genus Lolium; species Lolium rigidum. Next base: position 144,059,715 of record NC_061511.1, on the reverse strand, counting down.
CATATTCTTGGGGATAAATATATATATTTCAATATTTCTCTCTCTATCTATATATATATCGTTGGTGGCCAAAAAACACACTTATATATATGCATGCACTTTATGCGCAAAGGGGCGGGTGCCTCTAATAGTGTGTGTGTGCACTCGATAGATGATCCCTAAACATTAAACCCTAAAACCCTAATCCCTAATTATACCCTAAACGTACACCCTAAACACTAAACCCTAAACCCTAGACCCTAAACCCTAAACACTGCACCCTAAACCCTAAACCCTAACCCTAGACCCTAAACCCTAATTAAACACTAAACCCCAAACCCCAAACCCTAAACCCTAAACCCTAGACCCTAAACCCTAATTAATTAACCTTAACCCTAACCCTAAAACCCTAGCTAGCTAATCCAAAACCCTAAACCCTAATTAAACCGTACATATATATAGGCCAACGACACTAAATTGCGCATCAAGCAGGCGACCAACTAATTAGCGCTAATAAATTAATTAACTTTGTTGAATCTTGACAAGTTCTCTCGAATGAAAACACATTTGATTAAGTTGCCTCGTAATATATATACAATTAGTGTGCATGCGCGCATGGCATACCTTGCACATATCATTCGTGCATATATTTCAATATATATCTGAACATATTCTTGGGGAAAAATATATATATTTCAATCTTTCTCTCTCGATCTATATATATATATATATCGTTGGTGGCCAAAAAACACACTTATATATACGCATGCACTTTATGCGCAAAGGGGCGGGTGCCTCTAATAATGTGTGTGTGCACTCGATCGATGATCCCTAAACCTTAAACCCTAAAACCCTAATCCCTAATTATACCCTAAACGTACACCCTAAACACTAAACCCTAAACCCTATACCCTAAACCCTAAACACTACACCCTAAACCCTAAACCCTAAACCCTAACCCTAGACCCTAAACCCTAATTAAACACTAAACCCCAAACCCTAAACCCTAAACCCTAGACCCTAAACCCTAATTAATTAACCTTAACCCTAACCCTAAAACCCTAGCTATCTAATCCTAAACCCTAAACCCTAATTAAACCCTACATATATATAGGCCAACGACACTAAATTGCGCATCAAGCAGGCGACCAACTAATTAGCGCTAATAAATTAATTAACTTTGTTGAATCTTGACAAGTTCTCTCGAATGAAAACACATTTGATTAAGTTGCTTCGTAATATATATACAATTAGTGTGCATGCGCGCATGGCATACCTTGCACATATCATTCGTGCATATATTTCAATATATATCTGAACATATTCTTGGGGATAAATATATATATTTCAATCTTTCTCTCTCGATCTATATATATATCGTTGGTGGCCAAAAAACACACTTATATATACGCATGCACTTTATGCGCAAAGGCGCGGGTGCCTCTAATAATGTGTGTGTGCACTCGATCGATGATCCCTAAACCTTAAACCCTAAAACCCTAATCCCTAATTATACCCTAAACGTACACCCTAAACACCCTAAACACTAAACACTAAACCCTAAACCCTAGACCCTAAACCCTAAACACTACACCCTAAACCCTAAACCCTAAACCCTAACCCTAGACCCTAAACCCTAATTAAACACTAAACCCCCAAACCCCAAACCCTAAAGCCTAAACCCTAGACCCTAAACCCTAATTAATTAACCTTAACCCTAACCCTAAAACCCTAGCTAGCTAATCCTAAACCCTAAACCCTAATTAAACCCTACATATATATATAGGCCAACGACACTAAATTGCGCATCAAGCAGAGCGACCAACTAATTAGCGCTAATAAATTAATTAACTTGTTGAATCTTGACAAGTTCTCTCGAATGAAAACACATTTGATTAAGTTGCCTCATAATATATATACAATTAGTGTGCATGCGCGCATGGCATACCTTGCACATATGATCATTCGTGCATATATTTCAATATATATCTGAACATATTCTTGGGGATAAATATATATATTTCAATCTTTCTCTCTCGATCTATATATATATCGTTGGTGGCCAAAAAACACACTTATATATACGCATGCACTTTATGCGCAAAGGGGCGGGTGCCTCTAATAATGTGTGTGTGCACTCGATCGATGATCCCTAAACATTAAACCCTAAAACCCTTATCCCTAATTATACCCTAAACGTACACCCTAAACACTAAACCCTAAACCCTAGACCCTAAACCCTAATTACTACACCCTAAACCCTAAACCTAAACCCTAACCCTAGACCCTAAACCCTAATTAAACACTAAACCCCAAACCCCAAACCCTAAACCCTAAACCCTAGACCCTAAACCTTAATTAATTAACCTTAACCCTAACCCTAAAACCCTAGCTAGCTAATCCTAAACCCTAAACCCTAATTAAACCCTACATATATATATAGGCCAACGACACTAAATTGCGCATCAAGCAGGCGACCAACTAATTAGCGCTAATAAATTAATTAACTTTGTTGAATCTTGACATGTTCTCTCGAATGAAAACACATTTGATTAAGTTGCCTCGTAATATATATACAATTACTGTGCATGCGCGCATGGCATACCTTGCACATAGCATTCATGCATATATTTCAATATATATCTGAACATATTCTTGGGGATAAATATATATATTTCAATCTTTCTCTCTCGATCTATATATATATCGTTGGTGGCCAAAAAACACACTTATATATACGCATGCACTTTATGCGCAAAGGCGCGGGTGCCTCTAATAATGTGTGTGTGCACTCGATCGATGATCCCTAAACCTTAAACCCTAAAACACTAATCCCTAATTATACCCTAAACGTACACCCTAAACACCCTAAACACTAAACCCTAAACCCTAGACCCTAAACCCTAAACACTACACCCTAAACCCTAAACCCTAAACCCTAACCCTAGACCCTAAACCCTAATTAAACACTAAACCCCCAAACCCCAAACCCTAAACCCTAGACCCTAAACCCTAATTAATTAACCTTAACCCTAACCCTAAAACCCTAGCTAGCTAATCCTAAACCCTAAACCCTAATTAAACCCTACATATATATATAGGCCAACGACACTAAATTGCGCATCAAGCAGGCGACCAACTAATTAGCGCTAATAAATTAATTAACTTGTTGAATCTTGACAAGTTCTCTCGAATGAAAACACATTTGATTAAGTTGCCTCATAATATATATACAATTAGTGTGCATGAGCGCATGGCATACCTTGCACATATGATCATTCGTGCATATATTTCAATATATATCTGAACATATTCTTGGGGATAAATATATATATTTCAATCTTTCTCTCTCGATCTATATATATATCGTTGGTGGCCAAAAAACACACTTATATATACGCATGCACTTTATGCGCAAAGGGGCGGGTGCCTCTAATAATGTGTGTGTGCACTCGATCGATGTTCCCTAAACATTAAACCCTAAAACCCTAATCCCTAATTATACCCTAAACGTACACCCTAAACACTAAACCCTAAACCCTAGACCCTAAACCCTAAACACTACACCCTAAACCCTAAACCCTAAACCCTAACCCTAGACCCTAAACCCAAATTAAACACTAAACCCCAAACCCCAAACCCTAAACCCTAAACCCTAGACCCTAAACCCTAATTAATTAACCTTAACCCTAACCCTAAAACCCTAGCTAGCTAATCCTAAACCCTAAACCCTAATTAAACCCTACATATATATATAGGCCAATGACACTAAATTGCGCATCAAGCAGGCGACCAACTAATTAGCGCTAATAAATTAATTAACTTTGTTGAATCTTGACAAGTTCTCTCGAATGAAAACACATTTGATTAAGTTGCCTCGTAATATATATACAATTAGTGTGCATGCGCGCATGGCATACCTTGCACATATCATTCATGCATATATTTCAATATATATCTGAACATATTCTTGGGGATAAATATATATATTTCAATCTTTCTCTCTCGATCTATATATATATATCGTTGGTGGCCAAAAAACACACTTATATATACGCATGCACTTTATGCGCAAAGGGGCGGGTGCCTCTAATAATGTGTGTGTGCACTCGATCGATGATCCCTAAACCTTAAACCCTAAAACCCTAATCCCTAATTTTATACCCTAAACGTACACCCTAAACACTAAACCCTAAACCCTAGACCCTAAACCCTAAACACTACACCCTAAACCCTAAACCCTAAACCCTAGCTAGACCCTAACCCTAGACCCTAAACCCTAATTAAACACTAAACCCCAAACCCCAAACCCCAAACCCTAGACCCTAAACCCTAATTAATTAACCTTAACCCTAACCCTAAAACCCTAGCTAGCTAATCCTAAACCCTAAACCCTAATTAAACCCTACATATATATAGGCCAACGACACTAAATTGCGCATCAAGCAGGCGACCAACTAATTAGCGCTAATAAATTAATTAACTTTGTTGAATCTTGACAAGTTTTCTCGAATGAAAACACATTTGATTAAGTTGCCTCGTAATATATATACAATTAGTGTGCATGCGCGCATGGCATACCTTGCACATATCATTCGTGCATATATTTCAATATATATCTGAACATATTCTTGGGGATAAATATATATATTTCAATCTTTCTCTCTCGATCTATATATATATCGTTGGTGGCCAAAAAACACACTTATATATACGCATGCACTTTATGCGCAAAGGCGCGGGTGCCTCTCTAATAATGTGTGTGTGCACTCGATCGATGATCCCTAAATCTTAAACCCTAAAACCCTAATCCCTAATCCCTAATTATACCCTAAACATACACCCCCTAAACACCCTAAACACTAAACCCTAAAGCCCTAAACCCTAAACCCTAAACCCTAAACCCTAAACCCTAAACCCTAACCCTAACCCTAACCCTAACCCCTAGCTAAGCCTAAACCCTAAACCCTACATATATAGGCCAACAACACTTAATTGCGCATCAAGCAGGCGACCAAGTAATTAGCGCTGATAAATTAATTAACTTGATTCGTGCATATATTTCAATATATTTTTGAACATATTCTTGGGGATATATATATATTTATTTAAATCTCTCTGTTATCTCGATCTATATATCGTTGGTGGCCAAGAAACACACTTATATATATACGCATGCACTTTATGCGCAAAGGCGCGGGTGCATCTAATAATGTGTGTGTGCACTCGATCGTTGATCCCTAAACCTTAAACCCTAAAACCCTAAAACCCTAATCCCTAATCCCTAATTATACCCTAAACGTACACCCTAAACACCCTAAACACTAGACCCTAAACGACCCTAGACCATAAACCCTAAATGTACACCCTAAACACCCTAAACACTAAACCCTAAACCCTAGACCCTAAACCCTAGACCGTAAACCCTAACCCTAAAACCCTAGCTAGCTACCTAACCCTAAACCCTAAACCCTAATTAAACCCTACACACATATATATATATAGGCCAACGACACTTAATTGCTCATCAAGTAGGCGACCAATTAACTAATTAGCGCTGATAAATTAATTAACTTGATTTTTGACAAGTTCTCGATCTCCAATGAAAACACATTTGATTAAGTTGTCTCATAATATATATAATTAGTGTGCATGTGCGCATGACATACCTTGCATATCATTCGTGCATATATTTCAATACATGTTTGAAGATATTCTTGGGGATATATATATTTCAATCTCTCTCTCTCGATCTATATATCGTTGGTGGCCAAGAAACACACTTATATATATACACATGTACTTTAATTTATTTGCCTCACAATATATATAATAAATATGCATGCATGGCCTAACCATGTATGCTTATATATGTGTTTAATTTGGAGATTTCAATCGCTCTCTCGCCGCTCTCTCGTTGGTGGCCAACAACACACACATGCACTTTGTGCGCAAAGGCATGTGCCTCTAATAATGTGTGCGCAGTCGATCGGTCTAGTTTTGATTAATCATAGCACACAAATATAGAAGTTGTATTTGAATCCACACAACCCTAATCTAAAACACATAGCCCCTAACATGGCCTAATTAATCGACCCCTTCTCTCTAGCTAATTAGTGGAAATTGCACAAAATCAAAAGGGGTCCCTCACTAATTATACATATATATCTAGATTATGATAAACTTTTGTCCCATATTTGGTGGATGGGTGCATCTTGGCATGTAAAACAATTAATGTTTGCAAATGGCGTTGTCAAAATTTATGTACAAATGATTTCTTTCCATCCAAAGTGCATAAAATGGGAGTTTTAATGAAGAAGGTACAAATAAAACAGCTCAACATGCCTCCACACCCCGATTTTCACAGGAAGTAGAGCATATTTAAAGGATAATTCTAGAGTTTTACTATTTTTCAAGCAACTTTGCTAATTTCCACCACTCACATGACTTTATGTCGATTTAACGAAAATAGGGCGAATTTAAACTACATGGGCGGGATAGTTTGAATTGTGCGCGCGGCAAAGGGAACTGCCTATTCCTCAATCTTGTGCACGACAAATTACACACGCAACTCCACTATTAAACACCACCTACTGGGCGGCCCGGCCGCATGACCCCCACCCACCGCTACACAACTTATCCCCGTCCGTGCGAAGAGCTTCCCCTCCCCGTCCCGTCCGTGCGAAGAAGAAGCTTCCCCTCCCCGTCATTCTTCTCGAGACGCACCGGCGGTCAAGTTGATCCACGGTAGGGTTGCTATCTCTAGCTCAATCATGCATCGGGCAAGACGGCCTAACGATTTATATTTTCTTGATGCTGCTAAAAAAATCGTCAGTATGCTCGAACTAATTGGCACTTTATAGTTTTCCGCTCGATTTGTCCTCGATCAATTTGCTCATTTGTGTGGGCATATAGAGTCAGTTCTGCACTCGATCCGTTAATTTGCTGAAATGCCATGGCAGAGATTTGTACACGATCTGTTTGCTAAAATGTCGATGGGCATTTTTTGTTTTGTACTCGACATGATTGCTGAAATGCATAATCATGTACTAGTATAGTTTTGTACTCGATGGATATACATTTCCTACTTCGCCTTAAATTAATCACCAACCATTGTATCTCATAATTAAACAGATGGACAGAACTTGGATACTGCATGGACACTTATGTTCCCCTTCATATATAAATGGTGTTCAACCCTTTATGGGGTTTATTAGAGCTCATGAAGGTCACGACCTGGACGTGTATTGCCCGCGCTGCACATTTATGAATGGTGAGAAGAGGCCTCACCATGTAGTGGAAGATCATTTACACATTTTTGGGATGGACCGCACATATGTTAGGTGGGTTTATCATGGTGAACCACATAATGATCCTTCAGCGGGAGAAGCAGATCTTGCTCACACTGTATGTGTGCTGGCATATTTAGTTAATTATTTATATTGATGCTGCCGCTGTTTCGATCAATAGTTTGCATTGCTGTGCAAGTTCTGTACTCAAATTTAACTTGTTGCAGATGGATGGACGGGAAGGAGAGAAAAAGCGCTTGCTTCAGGAACCGGGTTTCAGCTCTGGGACATGTGCTGTGCCAGATGAGAAGGTAAATATGTAAAACGGCATTTGTTCAGAGTTGCATCCCTTAGATGTTTGTCTAATCTGTTGATGTACTAATTGCAGTAAGCATAGAGTTGAAGAGGTCTCTCGCTTTGATGGGAGATTTGAAGATGAATCTCAGCTTGATGCACTCGTGGATGGTACCGATGACGGGCCTTTCATAGACGAAGGTCCCGCACCCGAGATTATCCAGCCTACGTAAGGAGGCCGTGGACCGAGTACACAGCTTTGCGTTGAAGTGGATGCACGCCCGGAGATCATCGATGGCGTCCGGGTAGTCTCAAGACCACCCAGCCCCGATGCACCTGTGGATGGTACTGATGACGAGACTTTCATAGACGAAGGTCCTGCACCTGAGATTATCCAGCCTACAGAAGGAGGCCGTGGACCGAGTACACAGCTTTGCGTTGAAGCGGATGCACGCCCGGAGATCATCAGGGGCGTCCCGGTAGTATCAGGACCACCTAGCCCTGATGCAAAATGTTGAGCTACTTTATGATTCATACTCTTATGTTCTGGTGCTGTAGTATGTACTATCTTTGTTATGATTTGTACGCCTTTGGCGCTAGAACTATAATTAAGCATTCAATGGATGATCGCGTTGCAAAATTTGACACCCACACAATCAGTTCATCGTATGAGTAGTAGCACAATTACTTCTACAGCCAGTCCCGCCAGCCGCATTAATTGGTAGCATGAAACACTTTCAGCACTCCTCTCGATTTATATTAATTGACTCAATTTTGTCTAGATATGGATGTATCTAGATGCATTTGTTAACTAGACTAACAAACTTGAGTCGGTTAATATGAATCGGTGTAAACCGCCCAAGTCCTCCAACGAGCTAGTTTATTGACTCGGACTCCAAGCCTCTCGCGGCAAGCCATCGACGAAGCTTTGACCAGATCTTGGCCCGCTTTTTTTGCGAATAGCAAATCTTTGACCAGTTCCTCTCGGGATACAAGCACGCCGGTGAGCTTGCACGGTTGCCATGAGCACTTTCCGGCGGAACTTCCTCTCGCAGCGCCCTCAAGCCGCCGCTGCGGGACAGCACGCAGTGCCTCGAGGTGGACGGAACGGACGAACTCGGGATCTCAGGGCGGGGGGTCCGCCTCGTCCGGGAACGATCTCCAGCGGGTTAACGAGGACATGCATGGCGGCCAGGGTTTTTGTTGTTGTTGTTGTTTGAGCTTGGGATTTGGGGTTTTTTCGGATAGGGGAGGAGGAACCGAGGAAGAGGAAGGAACAGCCCGCGTGCTTGGCGCGTGGCAGTGTGCTTGAATTTCGAATTTTTGTGAAATGTTTCATTTCCTCGCTACAATTCGGGGGTTTTCTTGACGCGCCAATGCATCCCGCCGTGCAGGTTCAAGTGAATTTGGGGTGCCACACTATGGGCCCCAGTTTCAGTGAGACATGTAATGACTAGTCACATCAGTAAGTTCACTGTGTAATAAAATATGTTACCCCTCCCCTTTATGTAGCCCCCTTTGTCTCTCCCGATCGAGTGCCGACAGCCGACGGATGCAAGCCGCTAGCTCGATCCCCTCCTTTCGCCTCCACCGTCCAGGCATCCAGCTTGGAGGGGCAAGCTGCATCTAGACCAAGATGATTAGGTAGTACTAGTAATGCTCTTTCCTTTCTCGAGATCGGCTCTTTTTTCCTCACCTCGATATCTTGCGCATCTACTATTTCCTATTCTGGGCGAAGGGGTGTCTTTCTGGTCACCCTCGCGCTGGGAGTGATTGATGGGGGTGGGGGCGGGGGCTACCTTTGCTTGGATTGGGGTGTTCTTCCTTTATTTGTCGACATTTGCAACCTTTGTAGTTTCTGCAGATCCTCAATGTATCTTTTGTCAGCTTGTACAGGAAAGGAAATACCTCGGTGGTGGTGGTGGGGGGGGGCCAATGGAGCATAAGGCCACCACGCATGTGGGCAGTTAGCTGAGCCTGAGCTGCGTCCCCAGCCCCGCAAAGCAGGTACTCCGTTTGCTTATCCACTCTGTCTGTCTGCATTCTCAATCTGTTCATGTTCTAGAAGATGCTTAAAGTAGCACATGTCTTCAGCTGTTTGTGCATAAAGCCTCTGTGACACCATGCTCTATATTCTCTGTATCAGGTTGGTACCTCCAGGTTCCGTGCTGAGGCTATGGGGAACGAGAATAGCGCCCCACCCGCTGCAGGAGCATGGCCCGATCTGCAGCACAAGAAGCGAAATGCCACTGCCGAGCCGGGCAGTGGACCGCCGAGGGGTAATTTTTTTTAACCAACTTACCATGATGTAGTCTCGAATCCGATACTCCCTCGGATCCAAATTAATTGACTCAACTATCTCGTAGATACGGATGTATCTAGATGTGTTTTTAGCTCTAGATACTACTACCTCCATCCCAAAGCTTAGGGATTATATTATTTTTAGGAAGTCAAACTATACCATGTTTGACTAAGCTTTTACCAAAAATCATTAACATGCAAAATACAAAATTAATATCATTAAATAGGTTGTGAAATATATTTTCCTACGGTATCTACACAATATTATATTTTTTGATAGAATGTTCTAAAATTTTGGTCAAACTTTACTTGTTTTGATTTCTCAAAAATAAATAAGCCTTAAGCTTTGGGATGGAGGTATCTAGACAAAGCTGAGTCAACTGGAGTAGTTTTTTTTTGTCTGTCCATAGCTAGTGTTCATGGTGCAAAAGGCTAAGAGCATCCACTATATGCATCAGTCTATCTCATACAGTAATTCAATATCACTGCTGAGGTCTGCCTTTTGTTTTGCTATTGATATGCGATCGAAACTTTAGGGCCTTTACTCAAAAGGAAGATCAAAACCGCGGCCGATCAGCTGCCAATATGTTGATGCCGCCCCCATCTTCTAAATGCCTCTACAAGCACAAGGCCACGCGCCCGCTGGGTGGTGATCTTTTAATGAATATGGTATATTTTCTTAATCCACAAAACATGCCTTGATATTTGTCTGTTTATTGTCGGTTTTTTCTAATGCTTGCCAAATGTTTACAACAACAACAACAACAACCAAGCCTTTCAGTCCCAAACAAGTTGGGGTAGGCTATAGTTGAAGCCCATAAGATCTCGAAGCCAAAAGTTTAGAAACACCAAATTCGTTTGCTTACAATCATCATACAAGTAATGTTCATCTACTCTCCAGTTCCCCTAACCCAACAAAAAATGATGTTAATTACGATTTTTAGATTAAAAGAGCACCATTAGGCGCTGTTAATTATGATTTTGAGATTAAATGTCATTTGCAATTGATAATTACAATTTTGAGGCAAATGATTAGTTTAACCTTGATCTGTTCCGCTCCCCATTTTTCCCAACCGAAAAAAATGTAACCATTCCATTCCTCTGAAATGGAACCATTCCATTCCATTCCACGCTGTTTCAGAACCGAAGACACCCTTGCATTGTTGTGAACTGTTGTCCATACATAGCCATACCCTTCCACTTACATCCAGCACTATATGCATCAGTCTGTCTCGTAGTCATTCAATATCACCGCTGAGATCTGTTCCCATTCTTATGCAGCTGAAATCGCTGCGCCTTTACTCAAGTGGATGCAAAATGAGGCTGATGAGGCTGCTGTGAGGACGATGGTGCCGGCACCATCATCCGAAAACCTCTACAAGCACGAGGCCATGGGCCAGCTGGGTGGTGACCTTTTAATGAATCTGGTATATTTTCTTAATCCACATAATGATTTTATTATTATCTGTTTAATTACTGTTGGCTTTGCCTAATGCTTACCAAAAGTTCAGAAACACTGCGTTTGCTTACAATCATCATACACTAATTTTTCACTTTTCAGTCTGTCTCATCCAATATATAAAATGTTGAGTTCCGTTGGCTTCTTTTGTAATCATTTGCATTGTTGTCAACTGTTGTCTATGCACAACCCTATTCTTCCACTTACATCCCGCACTTTTTGCATCAGTCCATTTCATAGATTTATTAAATATCAATGATGAGTTCTGTTGCTATTCATATGCAGGATGAAGCTTCTGTGCCTCTACTCAAATGGATAAAAAATGATCCTGATGAGGCTGCTGTGAAGATGATGGTGCCGCCACCATCTTCCGAAAACCTCCTCAAGCACAAGGCCACGAGCCAGCTGGGTGGTATCCTTTTTAAGCAGGTATATTTTCTTAATCCTCATACATGATTTGATTTGTCTCGTTTATTGCCGGCTTTGTCTAATTATGCTTACCAATAGTTCGAAACACACACAACCCTATTCTTCCACTTACATCCAAGCACTATATGCATCGTTGTCTCATAGATTCATTTTATATATCACCGCTGATGTCCGTTGCTCATCAATTTTCATATGCGACCGAAACCGCTAGGCCTTCATTGGTCAAAAGGATTGCAACCGCCGCCGATGAGGCATCTCGCAGAGGCTGCCACCAAGTTATCGTCAGCCCCACCTTCCGGATGCTTATATAAGCTCAAGTCCAAGGACCAGCCGGGCCGTAACCATCCAAGGGTTCGGGTATATTTTCTTAAGCCACATATACATGCCATGATTTATTTCTCGATATTATCATCGGCTCGTCTCATCGCTTCTTGGAATTCGGAAACGCCAAATTAGCATGCCGATATTCATCATACACTAAATTTTGACTGTTCAGCTTTGTAACATACTGTTATGCACTCGCTTGTCAACATTTGCATTGCTCTGAACTATGCACTTTACACAACCTAATTCTTCCACTTACATTCAGCGCTACGCACCAGCAGTACCTCCCATGTTTCCTTCACCATCCCGATGCCGAGCTTGCGGGAATATGGCGGGCCCATGTACATACCCCGCATATAACACCTCCTATGGCTCTATCTACCTTTCTAATAACTCCTTCACGCAGTTACAGGTATGTATTCTCAGTGGTTTAGCATGAATTGGCATATAGTAAAGTCTTGTTTTTAGTTTTCCTGCTTCTTACATTAGTATCAATTTTCACATGCAGACTGTACCTTGTGAACTTCGTCCAATGATTAACCAGATGTGTCCCCATGAAGGGTCTTTCACTATGCATGGCAATGGCAAATTGATGAACACCTACACGGTCTATGAGGTGTATGTCTACAAGACGCAGGCCATCACATATTTGTATGGACATGATTGGAGAAAGTTTGCTTTTGACTACGGTCTGAAGAAGGGCGACGAGTTGAGGATCAGAAACTCAAAGGGGCAGATATACGTAATCGCTTACGTAGTTGGAGACACTTCCAAATATATAATATGTAACTTTTTTGTACTCATATCCTTTGATTACCGCATTCCGAGCAGCTTGTTTTAAACCATTCCCTCTCGTTCTAGCTTGCCGGGTTTAACATGATCAAAGCTGCAGATCCCCCGATGGAACATGAGCGGATGTCACAAAGGGCACCCACACCAAGCACCGGCACCGGCTTCTCACTCTCCTCGCATCAGCACCGGTTCCTCGTACCAAGCACCGTTTATTGCATCTACCCAACGAGGCCCCTACATCAGCATTGGTTCATGTAGAGGCCCCATATACTACACCCGCCCATCAGGCTCCCGCATCAAGCACCGGTTCCTCTAGCCGCACCGTTTATCGCATCCGCCCAACAAGCTTCCTCGCATCAACATCGGTTCCTCTAGAGGCACCGTTTATTGCACCTGCCCAGCAGTCTCCTGCATCAGCACTCAGCTCGTGTACCAGCCTGAGCTCCCGCACCTGCCCCAGCCCGATCACCGAGGTCTCAGCTCATTGCTGTGGCCCCCCGTGTGGTGACCAGGACGCATCCGAAGGCTATGTTCGTGAGTATATGACAAGCATAACTCGCTCTTATCTTGATGTCTTCTCTCGCTCAAAGTCTCACATGGTTCAGTCTTCGCATGCATTGGTGCCATTGACTAATTTTTGTTGGTATCTCTTGCTTTGAATCAAAAATTGCCTAAAAGTATCGCCAAGGATCTCAATGCTGGCCGAAGGGGCAAGATTTCCCTCGTCATGGAGAGTGAAGGTCTCACCATGGAGGGACGGTACCCCGTCAGTCCCACAGATGGCCACTTGGCTGTTACTTCCAGGTGGAAAAAAGTTCATTGACGGTGCCAAACTTCGCATTGGATCAAAGTTGAAGGTCAAGATCTTTCGATGCCGCTGTGACATGCTGGTCATCAAGTTTGCGGTTGTCTAGTTCTATTGTCCCATGAGCCCTTAGCAAATGCATTTGTAGTTATACTTATATGAGGTTATCTTATCTGAACTGCTAATTAATTGTATGGGTGGTAAAACTCTGGCAAGCTTTTGCTCTTAGCAAGTATGCATGTATGATCAGCTATTATGATAACTAATGTTTGTGTTCATCTTAATTTGCATTTCCGTTTTAGAAAAAAACTTAATTTCTATTTTGGCTGACCTGTTAGAGAACTATCAGATTGAATCCACAACATGATTCAAATAGATTCATTACACCAAACCACATGTCTTGACCTTGCTATACACTAGTTCCATTAATCAGTGCAAGAAGGCTTACCTGAGCCGCATGAACCACGGCAGATTCGAATCCACCTTAGCTATCTAGCTAGAAATACAACCTTTGCGTAAAGAGGATTTGCAAGACGGGGAGGCTGACATTGGGGACCCATGAGCCAGCAGCGTCGTCAACGTTTTAAAGGCGGCAGGAGATCGAAACAAAAAAAAAGCCAAAAAACAGTTGGTAAACAAAATCCAAGAAATGAAACTTTTACCTTTCTGAGAGGATGACATGCGGAACCCATGAGGCAGCAGCATCCTCAACTATTCCAAGGCGGTAGGGGATCAAAATAAAAATAGGAAATAGCCAGAAATTAATTAGGGTAAAAAATAAATCTATCAAAGGAAACCTCTATTGTTCATAGAGGATGACATGTGGGACCGACCTGCCAGCTGCGTCGTCATGGTTTCAAAGGGGGCATGGGATCAAAAGAAAAAGGCAAATAACCAGAAATTAGGGGTAAAAAATAAATCCAACAAAGGAAACTTTTATTGTTCATAGAGGATGACATGCGGGACCCATGAGCCAGCAGCTTCCTCAACGTTTCAAAGTCAGCATGAGATTGAAAGAAAAGGCAAGTGACCAAATAACAGGAGCCAAAAATAATCCAAGAAAAGAAATTTTATTGTACATAGAGGATGACATGCGGGTCCCATTTTGCAGCAGCGGTCTCAACATTTCCAAGGCGGCACAGGACCAAAAGAAAAATGAAGTAGCCGTAAATCGGGGGTGAAAAAAATCCAAGAATAGAAAGATTTCAATTGGGCCGCATCCGGACATATGGGCCTTCGAACTATCCCGCCGGGCCTTTTGACTCGTACAATTTCAGCCCACTCCAAAACAGGAAAGTTCGGATTTTTCTAAAAAAAAGGAAAGTCCTATGCTTCGCAAAAACACAAAACAAGGAGATTCAACATATAAGTTTGTTTATGTAAAAATAAAGATTTAATTTATCCGTTTGCAATAGCTCAGAGCGAAATACAATGTTTATTGTCTGCAAAATAATCAAGATATCACATGTTTCTTGTACGGGGAGGCTGACATCGGGGACCCATGAGCCAGCAGCGTCGTCAACGTTTTAAAGGCGGCAGGGGATGGAAAGAAAAAATAAACCAAAAATCTGTTGGTAAAAAATACAAGAAAATAAACATTTTCGTTCTGAGAGGATGACATGCGGGACCCATGAGGCAGCAGCATCCTCAACGTTTATTGTTCATAGAGGTTGACATGTGGGACCCGTGAGCCAGCAGCGCCCTGAACGTTTTAAAGGCTACAGGAGATCGAAAGAAAAAATAAGCCAAAAATCGTTTGGTCAACAAAATCCAAGAAAAGAAACATTTACCGTTCTGAGAGGATGACATGCGGGACCCATGAGGCAGCAGCATCCTCAATGATTCCAAGGCGGCAGGGGATCAAAGGAAAAAAGGAAATATCCCGAAATTAATTAGGGGTTCAAAATAAATCCATCAAAGGAAACTTTTATTGTTCACAGAGGATGACATGTGGGACCGACGTGCCACCTGCGTCGTCATCGTTTCAAAGGGGGCAGGAGATCAAAAGAAAAAGGCAAATAGCCAGAAATTAGGGGTCAAAAATAACTCCAAGAAAGGAAACTTTTATTGTTCGTAGAGGATGACATGCGGGACCCATGAGCCAGCAGCTTACTCAACGTTTCAAAGGCGGCATGAGATCGAGAGAAAAAGGCAAGTGGCAAAATATCAGGAGCCAAAGATAATCCAAGAAAAGAAACTTTATTGTACATAGAGGATGACATGCGGGTCCCAATTAGCAGCAGCGGTCTCAACGTTTCAAATGCGGCTTGAGATCAAAAGAAAAAGAAAGTTGATTGTACATAGAGGATGACATGCGGGTCCCATGAGTCAGCAGCTTACTCAATGTTTCCAAGGCGGCAGGGATCAAAAGAAAAAGGAAATAGCCAAAAATCGGAGGGTGAAAAAAAACCCAAGAAAATAAACTTTTATAGCACATAGAGGATGACATGCGGGTCCCATGAGCCAGCAGGTTCCTCAACGTTTCAAACGTGGCATGAGATCGAAAGAAAAAGGCAAGTGACCAAATATCAGGAGCCAAAATAATTCAAGAAAAGAAACTTGAGTGTACATAGAGGATGACATGCGGGTCCCATTTAGCAGCAGCGGTATCACCGTTTGAGAAGCGGCAGGGGATCGAAAGAAAAAGGCAAGTGACCAAATATGAGGTGCCAAAAAAAATCCAAGAAAAGAAAGTTTTATAGTACATAGAGGATGACATGCGGGTCCCATTTAGCAGCAGCGGTCTCACCGTTTGAGAGGCGGTAGGGGATCGAAAGAAAAAGGCAAGTGACCAAATATGAGGTGCCAAAAAAAATCCAAGAAAAGAAAGTTTTATAGTACATAGAGGATGACATGCGGGTCCCATTTAGCAGCAGCGGTATCACCGTTTGAGAGGCGGCAGGGGATCGAAAGAAAAAGGCAAGTGACCAAATTTGAGGTGCCAAAAAAATCCAAGAAAAGAAAGTTTTATAGTACATAGAGGATGACATGCGGGTCCCATTTAGCAGCAGCGGTATCACCGTTTGAGAGGCGGCAGGGGATCGAAAGAAAAAGGCAAGTGACCAAATTTGAGGTGCCAAAAAAAATCCAAGAAAAGAAAGTTTTATAGTACATAGAGGATGACATGCGGGTCCCATTTAGCAAGCAGCGGTATCACCGTTTGAGAGGCGGCAAGGGATCAAAAGAAAAAGGAAGTAGCCAGAAATCAGGGGGTCAAAAAAATCCAAGAATAGAAAGAATTTTGGTTCATAGAGGATGACATGCGGGACCCATGATCCTGCATCATAAACGGCTCGATACGCCACGTTTTGGCCATTTTCGTCGGGCTAGGTGGCCTCAAAAACGAGAAAAAAACCGTTTTGACATGCACAACGGACAGACCCAAAATCGTCGGCCATGGTACACCAGCAACCACGGCGCGACTTCAACTTCGTCGGCCATGGCAACTTTTCTTGTAGTGATATAGACACTCCTCCATGGTATGTGATTGTTGGACGGCACCCGAGGATTCGGTTAGCCATGGCTTGAGAAAGCAAAGGTTGGGAGGAGTGTCATCTAAATAAAACTAAAATAAAAAGGCACTCCTTCATGGTATGAGATTGTTGGCGTGCACCCGAGGATTCGGTTAGCCATGGTTTGTGAAAGTAAGGTTGGAAGGGGTGCCACCCAAAATGAAAATGCCTTAATGGGAGCCGCTCTTCGAGAGTTTGTCTGGCAAGGGGGTTAGAGTACCCGCTACCAGTCGTTGACAACAACAAACACCTCTCAAAATATTATTTTTATTCTCTTTATATGATTTCAAAACTGAAAAAGCTCTAGCACATGATTTAATCCCTGCTTCCCCTCGCGAAGGGCCTGTCTTTTACTTTATGTTGAGTCAATAAACCTATTTCCCTCCATCTCAAGCAAGCATTTGAGTTGTTGTGATCAAACCATTATATTGTGATTTGCTTCATCATGTCTTTTACTCTTCCTTGTTTAGTACAAGTTTTATCTGAATGAATATAGCTTTGAAAGTTATCAATGATCATTATGATTGAGTATGCAAGATGAGCCATATAAACTTTAACATGAGAGCGCTGCTCGATAGATAAGAATAACCCGTTAATTGTTCTCTGACCAAGAACGAAGTTTGCCATCACCAACTATGATTTCTTATGCACCTTTATTTGTGATTACCTTATACTTGTTTCAAGTTGAGTTATATGAGGAAGTTGTTCACTAGAATGTCTCGTGTGAATATGATGCTTCTTGTCCGTATTTGATTTATCGACTCTTCACTCCATAAACATGTGGTCCTGTTTACCGAGTTCAGTTTCGCTTGGGGACAAGCGAAGTCTAAGCTTGGGGGGAGTTGATACGTCCAATTTGCATCACTATTTTATATCATAATTTGTCTGTTATTCATTGATATATTTCATATTTGGAGATAATACTTATGTTATTTCATCTATTTTGCATGTTTCATGATTATTGGAGGATCGCGCACCGGAGTCGGGATTCTCGCTGGAAAAAGCGCCGTCGAATGCAATATTTCGGAAGATCAACGGTTGACGTAAATTATATGAAAAATCCTATTTTTCCGTATGACGAAGGGAGCTAGAAGGGGAGCCGAGGGGACCCGAGGTGGGCCCACCCCATAGGCCGGCGCGGCCCAAGGCCTGGCCGCGCCGCCCTGTGAGGAGGGGGCCCACAGCCCCCTCTCGCCTCCTTTTCTTCGCGTACGCCTTCGTCCCAAAAACCTAAGCTCCAGGGGTACATCGCGAAGAGCCACAGCCGCCTCTGCGGGGCGGAGAACACCAGAGAGAAAAGAGCTCTCCGGCAGGCTGAGATCCGCCGGGGAAATTCCCTCCCGGAGGGGGAAATCGACGCCATCGTCACCGTCATCGAGCTGGACATCATCTCCATCACCATCATCATCATCTTCATCATCATCATCGCCGTCTCCACCGCTGCACGCCGTCACCGCTGTAACAATTTGGGTTTGATCTTGATTGTTTGATAGGGGAAACTCTCCCGGTGTTGATTTCTACTTGTTATTGATGCTATTGAGTGAAACCGTTGAACCAAGGTTTATGTTCAGATTGTTATTCATCACCATATCACCTCTGATCATGTTCCATATGATGTCTCTTGAGTAGTTCGTTTAGTTCTTGAGGACATGGGTGAAGTCTAAATGTTAGTAGTGAAGTATGGTTGAGTAATATTCAATGTTATGATATTTAAGTTGTGGTGTTATTCTTCTAGTGGTGTCGTGTGAACGTCGACTACACGACACTTCACCTTTATGGTCCTAGGGGAATGCATCTGTACTCGTTTGCCAATTGCGGGGTTGCCGGAGTGACGTAAACCCGAGCCCCCGTTGGTATATCGATGCAGGAGGGATAGCAGGATCTCGTAGTTTAAGGCTGTGGTTAGATTTATCTTAATTACTTTCTTGTAGTTGTGGATGCTTGCAAGGGGTATAATCACAAGTATGTATTAGTCCTAGGAAGGGCGGTACATTAGCATAGGTTCACCCACACAACACTTATCAAAACAATGAAGATTAATTAGCCGTATGTAGCGAAAGCACTAGACTAAAATCCCGTGTGTCCTCGAGAACGTTTGGTTATTATAAGTAAACAAACCGTCTTGTCCTTTGTGCTAAAAAGGATTGGGCCACTCGCTGCAATTATTACTCTCGCACTTTACTTACTCGTACTTTATTCATCTGTTACATCAAAAACCCCTGAATACTTGTCTGTGAGCATTTACAATGAATCCTTCATCGAAACTGCTTGTCAACACCTTCTGCTCCTCGTTGGGATCGACATTCTTAATTATCGAAGATACTACGATACACCCCCTATACTTGTGGGTCATCAGTGGTGTCGATGGAGATGCCTTCCGGGGGCACTTCCCCGTCCCGGCGGCGTGCCGGAACAGAGACTTCTATCCCCCGAATCTTGGTTCGCAATGGCGGCGGCTCTGGAACTTTTCTCGTATCGTGGTTTTTCCGTCTCGAAGATTTAGGTCACGAGGCATCTTATAGGCGAAGAGTCGGAGTCGGGAGGGCTCTGGGGGACCCACACACCAGGGGGGCGCCCCCCCTCTGGCCGCGCCGCCACCATGTGTGGGGGCCCTGGGCCTCCCCTCTGGTCCATCTTCGGTGCTCTAGAAGCTTCGTGGAATTATAGGATCGTGGGCCTTGATTTCGTCCAATTCCGAGAATATTTCCTTACTAGGATTTCTGAAACCAAAAACAGCAGAAAACAGGAACTGGCACTTCGGCATCTCGTCAATAGGTTACTTCCAGAAAACGCATAAAATCATCATAAAGTGTGAACAAAACATGTAGGTATTGTCATAAAACAAGCATGGAACATCAGAAATTATAGATACGTTGGAGACGTATCAAGCACCCCTCATGACTAGTGCTAGTGCTAAATATTAAAACTTGACTACTCTAGATGGGAACTTGTGAGTTGAAATGAATTTGAAACCTTGGAATGATGAGTCATTGCATTGACTGATTTTTGAAGGTGAATATGACCAAGAGAAGATGGTGATTTTTGATTAAAACTGATATTGGTTTGAATGCGATACCCTTCCAATTTTGAGTACCCTCACAATACCTGATTATGGGTAGGGCTTAACTGGAAATTTATGCATCTTAGTATGGGTTCCCTCTGAACACACATCATAGGGGTTATGCCGAGGCTGCCTCCGTTGTTAAGAAATGATGTGAATTGAGGTGAATTGTACGGCCAAGCCCTGTGCAGTTCCCAGGTTGACAGTTGGTCTTCACTGGGAGACCAAGCTCATGGGGAGGTGCCTATACTAGGGTTTGTAAGTGAAAGGTTATGGTTGATGATCCGCGTACTGTGTTACGATGATTCGGGGTTATCCCGACGGATGAAATCAAATGTTGTGGCACAAGTGTGCAACCTCTGCAGAGTGTAAACCTATTCGAATAGGCGTGTCCACGATTACAGACGGTTGGAAAGGCCATACAGTTTCCGGTGTCAGATTCTTGAAAATAATGGTGGAGTGAATGGTGAAGGTGACTTGTTTTTTAATCACAACTTGAGTTGTGGGAATGACACTAATGTTCCCACTTGAGTTAGTTAGCACTTGAATAAGTCTTCCTCAAATACTTGTGAACTAAAATTGGCTTTATGCAAATAAACTAGAGCTTAGCAACCCCTTACTAGAATTGTTAGCACTTACACTAGTATTAGTTTGCGAGTACTTAAAGTACTCACGGCTGTGTCCCCGGCTATTCAAATGGCCGAGTATGAAGATGAACAGAACTACCAAGGAGATGACCAGCAGGACGCCTACGACAACTAGGAGTCTTCCGACATCAAGCGTTGGCCTGTGGACTAGAGAGTCCATTTATCTTTACGCTTCCGCTATGAACTTGTGTTTGTTCGTTGATCAATAGATCAACTATTTGTGTAATATGGATCATGTGATTCAAATTGTAAGACAATATGGTTTGTAATGAATGATGACTATGATATTCGACTATTATGCCTCGCAATAACAATATTCCTGGGATTGCGATGAATGACATAATAGGCATCTGGACATAAAAATCCGGGTGTTGACAGACGGCGACGCTAGCTAGCATACACATCGAGGTGTCCTCCCTATCCCCGACGCCGGCGAGCCCCCAAGGTTAGGAGGCCTCACCGTCAATAACATTGGCGAGCGGGGCATGTTCATCGCACACTCGCACGTGCAGTGCGTGTCTGGTGGTGCCGCCAGACAGAGGTTGAGATACTCCTTGGGCGCCAGTTCGTGCTCGCCGGTGCCATGGCGCTCGGTAGCGCTGCGGCGTGTGGCCATCAGCACTATTAGCCGGAAATGGGGGAGGTGTGGAGGGTGACGCACTTCCGCGATAGGAGGGACGGTCTTTGTCGGAGGCCAGAGCGATGGTTGTCAGAGGTGGCCAGAGCAGCGGCGGTGAGAGGGTAGGCGGCGGCCGCAAGATGCACAGAGACGCGGCCGAGCGCTTGGTTGACGAAGCCGTCGCCGCTGCTGCGGAGGGCCGAGCGAGGTAGGATGCGAGCTTGTCCTAGTAGATTCATCCGTCTGAGACATGAGTATATCATAGAGGAGCTTGGACTCTACTGAGAGGGATTCTATGGCTTTTTAATGGTGGGGAAAAATTTGAAACAAAATTTGGGAAATTTTGGGGAGGGATCGACTAGCTCTGATACCAAATGTAAGAGTCCCGTACTACTACTGCTCAATTGACCTCCAGTTCAGATTACAAGCATGGATCTTAGAGGAATTGAATGTGGAGAGGATGATCATCTGAGGAGGAAGAAGGGGGATCAAGCAACACAAGCACACGCTACATGCGCTAGCCAAGCCTTGGCCGAAGCCGCCGTTTCCGTCCCATTCCAAGCCAAGTTCTCCGTGCAGTCTCTCCTCCTCATTTGTAGTGGTTGCAGGTGTCTTCGGGCAGGCCAGGCCCAAGAGTGATGGCCCACCGGCCAGTGAAGTAGCGAGGTCGTTGACTTTTTTTTGACAACTTAAACACTCTTTATTGATTACAAATCAGATTTCCGTCGTCTATGAGAAAACTTAAGATAAAACATGGAGGCTCGTCCAACCAAACAGAGGGAGGAGAGCTCCTTGCCGATCTAGCTAGCTCATGAGCCACTACATTTGCTTCCCTAGGTACATACTCAAAAGAAATTTTAATAAAATCACAAGCAATATGGTAGCAATCAAGGCCGTGGCTGATAGCTCCATTCCTCATAGTTTTCACTACTTCCATGCAGTCTGAGCTGATTATAATCTTATTGCATCCGACAGACTGGGCAAGACTAAAACCTTGTTTCAAGGCTTGCAATTCCGCTGACAATGCATCGAAGACATGCTCGAGGTTTGTATTGCTTGCTGCAATAAATTGTTCTTTGTAATCTCGGATGACAGCCCCTGTCGTTCCTCTCAGATTATCTACATCGAACGAGGCATCCGCATCGACCCTAACAGGGTCAAGAGGAGGTCTAGTCCAAGTAACCTTCTTCGGTTTCGAACACGAAGTGTGTGCTGAGTGCTGACCGAAAATTCGCTATAAGCAAGCTGATCGCCATTGCTGATCTCTGCTTGGGCTGAACCTGCCCACCATTCACCTCATGTCTCCTCTCCCACCATAAGTACCGACATGCTATTGCATAAGATTCAACAGTAATTGACTGGCCAAGAATAGGTGTGTTGGTTGCTTAGAGCACAATAGATATTCCAACACTGCTTGTCCTGCTAAGTCCATAGCGCATGCTTCCTCGATCTTCCGATCCAGGCCAAGGTTTTGCCAGACCTTTTTTGCTCCAGGGCATAGAAACAGCATGTGCTTCACATCTTCAGCTCCACGTTAACATATAGGACATTGTTCACTGACCTTAATGTGACAGATTTGCCAGGGTGATCTGACACGGCAGTGTGTCCTGCATAATTCGCCAAACAAAGATATTGATCTTGTTTGGATCCTTTAGCTTCCATATTTTCTCCCACATGGGGTGAGCATTCATAGACCCTGGAGATTGTCCTATATTTAACTTCCTTCCATATTGCGCCTCCCATTCGGCGTGGTACGCCGAACGAACAGAAAAATGCCATTATTGGTGAGATTCCATGCAACAAAATCATGCATATCATGACTAGGGAGTGGAATAGCCTTGATACGACAAAAATCAACTTCCCAGAAAGTTTGATCAACTAAAGCATCATCCTATTGGTTTGTATCAGGGTTTATTTGTTCACTCAACTTGGTTAATAAGTTTTGACCCCTGTTTGTGAATACTCTCCTTAAATTACTATTGGGAATCCACTCATCATCCCAAATACCAATAGAATTTCCATCACCAACTCTCCAAATGTGTCCTTTCTTTAGTGTTTGAATGCCAGACTAAATACTTTGCCGAGCCACCCTTCTTCAATTCTGCATTAAGAAGATCACCCGAGGGGAAATACTTAGCTCGTAAAACTCTTGCACAGAGGGATTCAGGCTCTTGGACTAGACGCCAAGCTTGTTTGGCTAACATAGCAAGGTTAACACAATGAATATCGCGAAACCCCATTCCTCCTTCTTGCTTAGGAATACACAATTTCCACCATGTTAACCAGTGCAGTCTTTTACAATTTTCATCGTCACCCCACCAGTATTGAGATATCGCATGTATGATTCCTTTAAAAACTTGTTTTGGAATCTTAAAGACCAACATCGTATATGTTGGTATAGCTTGTGCTATCGCTTTAAGAAGAACCTCCTTTCCCCCTGTTGAGAGAAATCTCTCCATCCAACCATTAATCCTTTTGCATATCTTGTCAACTAGGAATTGAAAGCAGTCAGTACGGTCCATACCTACCATAGCAGGGAGGCCCAAATACTTATCTGTGAGTGCTTCGGTCATAATATCCAGGATTATACATATCTCTTCTCTCCTATCCACATGTGTATTTGGGCTAAAAAAAATATACTGGACTTATCATTACTCACTAACTGACTCGAAGCAAGGCAATATCTATCAAGAATATTCTTCAAGCAAGTTACTTTGGGTGCACTGGCTTGCATGAGGATGAGTGAATCATCCGCAAACAGCAGATTAGAGATAGGGGGTGCATGCAGACCCTAACCCCTGTTAAATCTCTTTGTAGTTTCGCTTGTTGTAGTAAACCAATTAAACCTTCAGCACATAGCAAGAATAAATACGAGGATAAGGGATCCCCTTGTCGCAAGCCTCTCGAAGGAAAAAATATGTCAATTTCATTCGAGTTGATTCGAACGCGATACTAGACCGTCCGAACACATATCTGTTGAATGTAGATGGGCTGCAGCCCAATAAGGCAGCCCATGTAGTCTACAATTCCTGAAATCTCAAGGCCCATCATGTTGGCAGCTTGGGACCGCCTTGGGGGACAAAGTTTAGTCCCACATTGCTAGTTAGGAGAGAGTTGGAGTGGTATATAAGGGTTGCTATTCTTCTCCTTCCAAGTGAGTGAGAATAGAAGGAGCCCTTGCGCAATCCTCTTCCTCCGCCCGCCCCGCCTCGGCTCGGCACGTCACGCACGCACGTCGCGTTTCCTGACTCGAGTTCGAGTTCGAGACACACTCAAGGAAGCCTAAATTTTTCCTTGGTGCACCAACTGAGTTGGGTACGTGTCGATCTGCATGTGCATGCTCGCCGCGTGTTCCTGGCTTCCTACGCGTGGCAACGCGGTCGGGGCGGCTCTCCTCCCAGGCTATACAAGGAGACAGATCAGATCTGGAGAATACAACTCTAAGAACTCTCTAGTCCGTCTCTCTCACGAAGTTCCTTTTTACTGTGCTACTCTCTAGTATTCCCCATCCCGGCGATTGCGTGCACAGCCGTCCGGGAGAGCAGGCCTCCGAAACCCCGTCCGTTGAGAACCTGCACCAGGAGACGGGCGATAAGGTTTTTGGGGAGCGTCTCGGCGCGACTGCTCGATGCTGTTCGTGCTCATCTCCGCTGGTTCGACTGCTTCATCGACGACTCTGACTACACCAAGGGCAATATCAACAACTCCCATGGTGGTGGTGGTGCTGCTGCTGGTGCGACCTTCCCGGTCACGATGTACGTGCTTTTCCTCTCCTACCTTGTACTGCTACTTGTTCCATGTTCAGATCTGATGCATGTGCTTAGTCTGATGTGTGTGGTTAAGTATGCTTGTGCATCTGTAATGTTGCTTTCGGTAATTAAACTCACACGGAAATTGCCTAATAATCCAACAATCCAAAAACCTTATATGCTTAGGCAATTTTCACCGTCTGGTTTTGCTGCTGCGCTCAAACCGAGCCCGTTTACGGGTTCTCATTTCAAGAGATGGCAGAATAAGACCCTCTTGTGGCTCACTTCTATGGGCGTGCACCGAGTTGCGGAAGGTACTCCCAGAGGTCCGATTACAACTGAAGAGGATAAAGCGTTCGGGGATGCCACCGTAATCTTTGTGGGTACCGTCCTAAGTGTGCTTGGAGACAAGTTGGTTGATGCTTATCTGCATATCCGAAATGGGAAGGAACTGTGGGATGCACTGGACGCTAAGTTTGCTGCTGCCGATGCCGGAGATGAACTGTATGCTATGGAGCAGTTCAATTACTACAGAATGGTTGAGAACCGATCTGTGGTAGAACAAGCTCATGAGATACAGATCATGGCAAAGGAACTTGAGCTCCTCAAGTGTGTGCTACCGGACAAGTTTGTCGCGGGATGCATTGTCGCTAAGCTCCCCCCTTCATGGAGGAACTTTGCCACTTCTCTGAAACATCAGAGGCATGTTCTCTGTTGAGAACATCATGGGCTCTCTAGATGTTGAGGAGAAGGCGAGGGAAAAATACAAACACGCTGGAGGAACCGAGGGACGTTTTGCTGCCAATATGGTACAGAAAAATGCCCACAAGTCCAAGGGAAAGAACAAGGGAGTCTCCCAGACTACCAACTTCAAGAAGAAGGGGAAAACGGAGAAGAAAGATCCTTGCTGGGTGTGTGGCGAGATAGGTCATTGGGCTAATCGCTGTCCACAACGCAAAGGAAAGAAAGATCAGGCTGGACAGAACTCAAATTCTTTCAACATGATCATTGGCAACACAGAGGAAGGAACTACAGGGTATGGTAATATATTACCTACTGTTCTTTCGGTGTTTCAGCCCACAAAATGGTGGGTTGATACAGGTGCTAATGTTTATGTGTGTGCTGACATCTCCATGTTTACCTCTTATAAGGCCCGAGGTTCCTCAGTAATGATGGGAAATGGGTTACATGCTACTGTTCTGGTGTTGGCACGGTAGATCTGAAGTTTACTTCGGGAAAGATCGTGCAACTGAAGAACGTGCTGCATGTCCCTTCTATCAAGAAGAATCTCGTTAGTGGCTCCCGTCTTATGAAAGATGGGTTTAAGTTGGTGTTTGAGTCCAATAAAGTTGTACTATCTAAGTATGGAACTTTTGTTGGAAAGGGCTGTGAATGTGAGGGAATGTTTCGCTTCTCTCTAGAAGACTTCTGTGATAATATTGTGAACCATGCAAGCACTAGTGTTAATGAAACTAATGTTTGGCATTCATGACTTTGTCATGTTAATTTCGGTTGTATGACGTGGCTTGCTGATATGAGTTTAATTCCGATATTCACCTTTGTCAAAGGCTCTAAGTGCCATGCTTTTATGCAAGCAAAGCAGCCTCGCAAGCCTCACAAGCATGCGAAGGAAAGAAACTTGGCACCACTAGAACTCATACATTCAGATCTATGTGAGATGAATGGTGAGTTGACAAGAGGTGGAAAGAAATATTTCATGACTTTGATTGATGATTCCACTAGGTATTGTTATGTGTATCTACTGAAAACTAAAGATGAGGCTCTTGATTTCTTTAAAATCTATAAGGCTGAAGTTGAGAATCAACTTGAAAGAAACATAAAAAGGGTTCGGTCCGATCGTGGTGGAGAGTACTTTTCTAATGAGTTCAATTTATTCTGTGCGGAACATGGTATAATCCATGAGAGTACGCCTCCCAATTCCCCACAATCCAATGGGATTGCGGAAAGGAAAAACCGTACTCTAACAGATTTGGTTAACGCCATGTTAGATGTTTCGGGTTTATCCAAGGAATGGTGGGGGGAGGCTATATTGACTTCATGTCATGTCCTAAACCGTGTTCCAACCAAGAATAAAGAGATTACCCCTTATGAGGAATGGGAAAAGAAAAGACCAACACTCTCCTACCTACGAACTCGGGGATGTTTGGCTATAGTGAATTTGCCAATCACCAAGAAGCGAAAGCTTGGACCAAAAACCATGGACTGTGTCTTTCTTGGCTATGCTGCCCATAGCATTGCTTATAGATTTCTTGTGGTGAAATCTAGAGTGGACGACATGAATGTTGGCACCATCTTTGAATCAAGAGATGCTACATTCTTTGAGGATATATTTCCTATGAGAGATATGCATGGCATGTCTAGTTGGGAATCTGATCCAATACATGAAACTCCTATGGAGTCTGATGAGGAATCTGATGATGAGAGTTCAGATTCTGATGAAGATGGCAATGAAGCTCCCACAAGGAGTAAGGGCAAAGGACTGCAGAGTATTTTCGTAATGATTTCATTGTGTATCTTGTGGATGATACTCCCACTACCATTTCAGAAGCTCTCGCATCTCCTGATGCAGACTACTGGAAGAAAGCGGTTAAAAGCGAGATGGATTCTATCTTGGCTAATGGAACGTGGGAGTTAACTGAGCGTCCTTATGGGTGCAAACATGTAGGATGTAAATGGGTATTTAAGAAGAAGCTTCGAGCTGATGGTACTATTGAGAAGTACAAAGCTCGGCTTGTAGCAAAAGGCTATACCCAAAAGGAAGGCGAAGATTTCTTAGATACCTACTCACCTGTGGCGAGATTGACCACCATTCGAGTACTACTATCATTGTCTGGCTCACACAGTCTTCTCGTTCATCAAATGGACGTTAAGACGACTTTCCTAAATGGAGAGTTGGACGAGGAAATTTACATGGAACAACCTAATGGTTTCGTACTACAAGGTCAAGAAAGAAAGGTGTGTAAATTAAAGAAATCTTTGTATGGTCTTAAACAAGCACCCAAACAATGGAATGAGAAGTTTGAAAGAACTCTGGCATCTGTGGGCTTTATTGTTAATGAAGCTGACAAATGTGTGTACTACCGCCATGGTGGGGGTGAGGGAGTTGTCCTATGCTTGTATGTGGATGACATACTAATTCTTGGGACAAGTCTCAAAGTGATTGAGGAGGTCAAAACCTTCTTATCTCAATGTTTCGAGATGAAAGATCTTGGAGAAGCTAATGTTATATTAAACATCAAGTTACTGAGAGATTAGAATAATG
Source organism: Lolium rigidum (assembly GCF_022539505.1). Lineage (NCBI taxonomy): Eukaryota > Viridiplantae > Streptophyta > Magnoliopsida > Poales > Poaceae > Lolium > Lolium rigidum. The sequence goes on along the minus strand of NC_061511.1, from coordinate 144,031,172 downwards.
GGATTACACTTGTGCAATCTCATTATGTTGAGAAGGTGTTGAGCAGATTTGGCTATGCTGATTGCAAATCTTCTCTCACACCTTATGATCCTAGTGTCTTGCTTCGAAATAATGAAATGGAAACTAGAGATCAATTAAGATATTCTCAAATCATTGGTTCACTCATGTATTTAGCTTGCGCTACGAGGCCTGATATCTCATTTGCTGTATGCAAACTTAGCCGGTTTGTGGCCAACCCGGGAGATGATCATTGGCATGCTCTTGAAAGAGTAATGCGCTATCTAAAGGGAACCATGAGTTATGGAATTCATTATACCGAGTATCCAAGAGGACTTGAAGGGTATAGTGATTCCAATTGGATTTCAGATGCTAAGATGAAGGCCACAAGTGGATATGTTTTCACTCTTGGTGGTGGCGCTGTTTCCTGGAAGTCTTGCAAGCAGACCATCTTAACGAGGTCAACTATGGAAGCAGAACTCACAACATTAGATAGAGCTACTGTCGAAGCGGAATGGCTTCGTGAGCTCTTGATGGACTTGCCTATGGTTGAAAAACCAATACCGGCCATCCTCATTAACTGTGATAATCAAACTGTGATTATTAAAGTGAAAAGTTCTAAGGATAATATGAAAAGTTCCAAACATATCAAGAGGAGACTGAAGTCTGTTGATACGTCTCAAACGTATCTATAATTTCTTATGTTCCATGCTAGTTTTATGACAATAATCACATGTTTTATATACACTTTATATCATTTTGATGCATTTTCCGGCACTAACCTATTAACTAGATGCCGAAGCGCCAGTTCCTGTTTTCTGCTGTTTTTGGTTTCAGAAATCCTACACAGGAAATATTCTCGGAATTGGACGAAACAAAAGCCCACGGTCTTATTTCCACGGAGGCTTCCAGAGCACCGAAGAGGAGACGAAGAGGGGCGACGAGGCGGCCACACCATAGGGGGGCGCGGCCCCACCCCTGGCCGCGCCGCCTTATGGGGTGGGCCCCTCGAGCGTCCCCTGACTCTGCCCCTTCGCCTATATAATCTCTCCGTCGTGAAAACCTTAGGACCGAGAGACACGATACGAGAAAACATACTGAGACTTCACCGCCGTCAATCCCATCTCGGGGGATTCTGGAGATCGCCTCCGGCACCCTGCCGGAGAGGGGAATCGTCACCGGAGGGCTCTACATCACCATGCCCGCCTCCGGACTGATGCGTGAGTAGTTCATCCTTGGACTATGGGTCCATAGCAGTAGCTAGATGGTTGTCTTCTCCTCTTGTGCTATCATGTTTAGATCTTGTGAGCTGCCTATCATGATCAAGATCATATTATTTTAATGCTACATGTTGTGTTTGTTCGGATCCGATGAATATGGAATACTGATACGTCCAATTTGCATCACTATTTTATATCATAATTTGCTGTTATTCATTGATATATTTCATATTTGGAGATAATACTTATGTTATTTCATATATTTTGCATGTTTCATGAT